>NW_027478542.1:924212-1076744 GCF_051014685.1 Ptiloglossa arizonensis
TATAACGTAGAACGTAGAACGTAGAACGTAGAACGTAGAACGTATAACGTATAACGTATAACGTATAACGTATAACGTATAACGTATAACGTACAACGTATAACGTATAACGTATAACGTATAACGTATAACGTATAACGTATAACGTATAACGTATAACGTATAACGTATAAGGTATAACGTATAACGTATAACGTATAACGTATAACGTATAACGTATAACGTATAACGTATAAAGTATAACGTATAACGTATAACGTATAACGTATAACGTATAACGTATAACGTATAACGTATAACGTATAACGTATAACGTATAACGTATAACGTATAACGTATAACCTATGACGTATAACGTGTAACGTATAACGTATAACGTATAACGTATAACGTATAACGTATAACGTATAAAGTATAACGTATAACGTATAACGTATAACGTATAACGTATAACGTATAACGTATAACGTATAACGAATAACGTATAACGTATAACGTATAACGTACAACGTACAACGTATAACGTATAACGTATAACGTATAACGTATAACGTATAACGTATAACGTATAACGTATAACGTACAACGTATAACGTATAACGTATAACGTATAACGTATAACGTATAACGTATAACGTATAACGTATAACGTATAACGTATAACGTATAACGTATAACGTATAACGTATAACGTATAACGTATAACGTATAACGTATAACGTATAACGTATAACGTATAACGTATAACGTATAACGTATAACGTATAACGTATAACGTATAACGTATAACGTATAACGTATAACGTATAACGTATAACGTATAACGTATAACGTATAACGTATAACGTATAACGTATAACGTATAACGTATAACGTATAACGTATAACGTATAACGTATAACGTATAACGTATAACGTATAACGTATAACGCATAACGTATAACGTATAACGTATAACCTATGACGTATAACGTATAACGTATAACGTATAACGTATAACGTATAACGTATAACGTATAACCTATGACATATAACGTGTAACGTATAACGTATAACGTATAACGTATAACGTATAACGTATAACGTATAACGTATAACGTATAAAGTATAACGTATAACGTATAACGTATAACGTATAACGTATAACGTATAACGTATAACGTATAACGAATAACGTATAACGTATAACGTATAACGTACAACGTATAACGTACAACGTATAACGTATAACGTATAACGTATAACGTATAACGTATAACGTATAACGTATAACGTATAACGTATAACGTATAACGTAAAACGTATAACGTATAACGTATAACGTATAACGTATAACGTATAACGTATAACGTATAACGTATAACGTATAACGTATAACGTATAACGTATAACGTATAACGTATAACGTATAACGTATAACGTATAACGTATAACGTATAACGTATAACGTATAACCTATGACGTATAACGTATAACGTATAACCTATGACGTATAACGTATAACGTATAACGTATAACGTATAACGTATAACGTATAACGTATAACGTACAACGTATAACGTACAACGTATAACGTATAACGTATAACGTATAACGTATAACGTATAACGTATAACGTATAACGTATAACGTATAACGTATAACGTATAACGTATAACGTATAACGTATAACGTATAACGTATAACGTATAACGTATAACGTATAACGTATAACGTATAACGTATAACGTATAACGTATAACGTATAACGTATAACGTATAACGTATAACGTATAACGTATAACGTATAACGTACAACGTATAACGTACAACGTATAACGTACAACGTATAACGTACAACGTATAACGTACAACGTATAACGTACAACGTATAACGTACAACGTATAACGTAGAACGTAGAACGTAGAACGTATAACGTATAACGTATAACGTATAACGTATAACGTATAACGTATAACGTATAACGTATAACGTATAACGTATAACGTATAACGTATAACGTATAACGTATAACGTATAACGTATAACGTATAACGTATAACGTATAACGTATAACGTATAACGTATAACGTATAACGTATAACGTATAACGTATAACGTATAACGTATAACGTATAACCTATGACGTATAACGTATAACGTATAACGTATAACGTATAACCTATGACGTATAACGTATAACGTATAACGTATAACGTATAACGTATAACGTATAACGTATAACGTATAACGTATAACGTATAACGTATAAAGTATAACGTATAACGATTAACGTAAAACGTAAAACGTATAACGTATGACGTATGTCGTATAACGTGTAACGAATAACGTATAAAGAATAACGTATAACGTATATCGTATAACGTACAACTTATAACGTATAACGTAGAACGTATAACATATAACGTATAACGTATAACGTATAACGTATAACGTATAACGTATAACGTATAACGTATAACGTATAACGTATAACGTATAACGTATAACGTATAACGTATAACGTATAACGTATAACGTATAACGTATAACGTATAACGTAAACGTATAACCTATGACGTATAACATATAACGTATAACGTATAACTAATAACGTATAACGTATAACGAATATCGTAGAACGTATAACGCATAACGTATAACGTATAACGTATAACGTATAACGTATAACGTATAACTTATGACGTATAGCGTATAACGTATAACGTATAACGTATAACGTATAACGTATAACGTTTAACGTATAACGTATAACGTATAACGTATAACGTATAACGTATAACGTTTATCGTATAACGTATAATGTATAACGTATAACGTATAACGTATAACGTATAACGTATAACTTATGACGTATAACGTATAACGTATAACGTATAACGTATAACGTATAACGTATAACGTATAACGTATTACGTAAAACGTATAACGTATAACGTATAACGTATAACGTATAACGTATAACGTATAACGTATAACGTATAACGTATAACGTATAACGTATAACGTATAACGTAAACGTACAACCTATGACGTATAACATATAACGTATAACGTATAACTAATAACGTATAACGTATAACGAATATCGTAGAACGTATAACGCATAACGTATAACGTATAACGTATAACGTATAACGTATAACGTATAACTTATGACGTATACCGTATAACGTATAACGTATAACGTATAACGTATAACGTATAACGTATAACGTATAACGTATAACGTATAACGTATAGCGTATAACGTATAACGTATAACGTATAACGTATAACGTATAACGTATAACGTATAACGTATAACGTATAACGTATAACGTATAACGTATAACGTATAACGTATAACGTATAACGTATAACCTATAACGTATAACGTATAACGTATAACGTATAACGTATAACGTATAACGTATAACGTATAACGTATAACGTATAACGTATAACGTATAACGTATAACGAATAACGTATAACGTATAACGTATAACGAATAACGTATAACGTATAACGTATAACGTACAACGTATAACGTAGAACGTATAACGTACAACGTATAACGTATAACGTATAACGTATAACGTATAACGTACAACGTATAACGTACAACGTATAACGTACAACGTATAACGTACAACGTATAACGTACAACGTATAACGTACAACGTATAACGTACAACGTATAACGTACAACGTATAACGTACAACGTATAACGTACAACGTATAACGTATAACGTATAACGTATAACGTATAACGTATAACGTATAACGTATAACGTATAACGTATAACGTATAACGTATAACGTATAACGTATAACGTATAACGTATAACGTATAACGTATAACGTATAACGTATAACGTATAACGTATAACGTATAACCTATGACGTATAACGTGTAACGTATAACGTATAACGTATAACGTATAACGTATAACGTATAACGTATAAAGTATAACGTATAACGTATAACGTATAACGTATAACGTATAACGTATAACGTATAACGTATAACGTATAACGTATAACGAATAACGTATAACGTATAACGTATAACGTACAACGTACAACGTATAACGTATAACGTATAACGTATAACGTATAACGTATAACGTATAACGTATAACGTATAACGTACAACGTATAACGTATAACGTATAACGTATAACGTATAACGTATAACGTATAACGTATAACGTATAACGTATAACGTATAACGTATAACGTATAACGTATAACGTATAATGTATAACGTATAACGTATAACGTATAACGTATAACGTATAACGTATAACGTATAACGTATAACGTATAACGTATAACGTATAACGTATAACGTATAACGTATAACGTATAACGTATAACGTATAACGTATAACGTATAACGTATAACGTATAACGTATAACGTATAACGTATAACGTATAACGTATAACGTATAACGTATAACGCATAACGTATAACGTATAACGTATAACCTATGACGTATAACGTATAACGTATAACGTATAACGTATAACGTATAACTAATAACGTATAACGTATAACGTATAACGTATAACGTATAACGTATAACGTATATCATGTAATGTATAACGTATAACGTATAACGTATAACGTATAACGTACAACGTATAACGTATAACGTATAACGTATAACGTATAACGTATAACGTATAACGTATAACGTATAACGTATAACGTATAACGTATAACGTATAACGTATAACGTATAACGTATAACGTATAACGTACAACGTATAACGTAGAACGTAGAACGTAGAACGTATAACGTATAACGTATAACGTATAACGTATAACGTATAACGTATAACGTATAACGTATAACGTATAACGTATAACGTATAACGTATAACGTATAACGTATAACGTATAACGTATAACGTATAACCTATGACGTATAACGTATAACGTATAACCTATGACGTATAACGTATAACGTATAACGTATAACGTATAACGTATAACGTATAACGTATAACGTATAACGTATAACGTATAACGTATAACGTATAAGGTATAACGTATAACGTATAACGTATAACGTATAACGTATAACGTATAACGTATAACGTATAACGTATAACGTATAACGTATAACCCATAACGTATAACGTATAACGTATAACGTATAACGTATAACGTATAACGTATAACGTATAACGTATAACGTATAACGTATGACGTATAACGTATAACGTATAACGTATAACCTATGACGTATAACGTATAACGTATAACGTTTAACGTATAACGTATAACGTATAACGCATAACGTATAACGCATAACCTATGACGTATAACGTATAACGTATATCGTATAACTAATAACGTATAACGTATAACGTATAACGTATAACGTATAACGTATAACGTATAACGTATAACGTATAACGTATAACGTATAACGTATAACGTATAACGTATAACGTATAACGTATAACGTATAACGTATAACCCATAACGTATAACGTATAACGTATAACGTATAAAGTATAACGTATAACGTATAACGTATAACGTATAACGTATAACGTATAACGTATAACGTATAACGAATAACGTATAACGTATAACGTATAACGTACAACGTACAACGTATAACGTATAACGTATAACGTATAACGTATAACGTATAACGTATAACGTATAACGTATAACGTACAACGTATAACGTATAACGTATAACGTATAACGTATAACGTATAACGTATAACGTATAACGTATAACGTATAACGTACAACGTATAACGTACAACGTATAACGTACAACGTATAACGTACAACGTATAACGTACAACGTATAACGTACAACGTATAACGTACAACGTATAACGTAGAACGTAGAACGTAGAACGTATAACGTATAACGTATAACGTATAACGTATAACGTATAACGTATAACGTATAACGTATAACGTATAACGTATAACGTATAACGTATAACGTATAACGTATAACGTATAACGTATAACGTATAACGTATAACGTATAACGTATAACGTATAACGTATAACGTATAACGTATAACGTATAACGTTTAACGTATAACGTATAACGTATAACGTATAACGTATAACGTATAACGTATATCGTATAACGTATAACGTATAACGATTAACGTAAAACGTAAAACGTATAACGTATGACGTATGTCGTATAACGTGTAACGAATAACGTATAAAGAATAACGTATAACGTATATCGTATAACGTACAACTTATAACGTATAACGTAGAACGTATAACATATAACGTATAACGTATAACGTATAACGTATAACGTATAACGTATAACGTATAACGTATAACGTATAACGTATAACGTATAACGTATAACGTATAAAGTATAACGTATAACGTATAACGTATAACGTATAACGTATAACGTATAACGTATAACGTATAACGTATAAAGTATAAATATACCGAATAACGTATAACGTGTAACGAAGAACGCATAACGCATAACGTATAACGTTTATCGTATAACGTATAATGTATAACGTATAACGTATAACGTATAACGTATAACGTATAACTTATGACGTATAACGTATAACGTATAACGTATAACGTATAACGTATAACGTATAACGTATAACTAATAACGTATAACGTATAACGAATATCGTAGAACGTATAACGCATAACGTATAACGTATAACGTATAACGTATAACGTATAACGTATAACTTATGACGTATAGCGTATAACGTATAACGTATAACGTATAACGTATAACGTATAACGTATAACGTATAACGTATAACGTATAACGTATAACGTATAACGTATAACCTATGACGTATAACGTATAACGTATAACGTATAACGTATAACGTATAACGTATAACGTATAACGTATAACGTATAACGTATAACGTATAAAGTATAACGTATAACGTATAACGTATAACGTATAACGTATAACGTATAACGTATAACGTATAACGAATAACGTATAACGTATAACGTATAACGTACAACGTACAACGTATAACGTACAACGTATAACGTACAACGTATAACGTACAACGTATAACGTATAACGTATAACGTATAGCGTATAACGTATAACGTATAACGTATAACGTATAACGTATAACGTATAACGTATAACGTATAACGTATAACGTATAACGTATAACGTATAACGTATAACGTATAACGTATAACGTATAACCTATAACGTATAACGTATAACGTATAACGTATAACGTATAACGTATAACGTATAACGTATAACGTATAACGTGTAACGTATAACGTGTAACGAATAACGTATAACGTATAACGTATAACGAATAACGTATAACGTATAACGTATAACGTACAACGTATAACGTAGAACGTATAACGTACAACGTATAACGTATAACGTATAACGTATAACGTATAACGTACAACGTATAACGTACAACGTATAACGTACAACGTATAACGTACAACGTATAACGTACAACGTATAACGTACAACGTATAACGTATAACGTATAACGTATAACGTATAACGTATAACGTATAACGTATAACGTATAACGTATAACGTATAACGTATAACGTATAACGTATAACGTATAACGTATAACGTATAACGTATAACGTATAACGTATAACGTATAACGTATAACGTATAACGTATAACGTATAACGTACAACGTATAACGTACAACGTATAACGTACAACGTATAACGTACAACGTATAACGTACAACGTATAACGTACAACGTATAACGTAGAACGTAGAACGTAGAACGTAGAACGTAGAACGTATAACGTATAACGTATAACGTATAACGTATAACGTATAACGTATAACGTATAACGTATAACGTACAACGTATAACGTATAACGTATAACGTATAACGTATAACGTATAACGTATAACGTATAACGTATAACGTATAACGTATAAGGTATAACGTATAACGTATAACGTATAACGTATAACGTATAACGTATAACGTATAACGTATAAAGTATAACGTATAACGTATAACGTATAACGTATAACGTATAACGTATAACGTATAACGTATAACGTATAACGTATAACGTATAACGTATAACGTATAACGTATAACGTATAACCTATGACGTATAACGTGTAACGTATAACGTATAACGTATAACGTATAACGTATAACGTATAACGTATAAAGTATAACGTATAACGTATAACGTATAACGTATAACGTATAACGTATAACGTATAACGTATAACGAATAACGTATAACGTATAACGTATAACGTACAACGTACAACGTATAACGTATAACGTATAACGTATAACGTATAACGTATAACGTATAACGTATAACGTATAACGTACAACGTATAACGTATAACGTATAACGTATAACGTATAACGTATAACGTATAACGTATAACGTATAACGTATAACGTATAACGTATAACGTATAACGTATAACGTATAAAGTATAACGTATAACGTATAACGTATAACGTATAACGTATAACGTATAACGTATAACGTATAACGTATAACGTATAACGTATAACGTATAACGTATAACGTATAACGTATAACGTATAACGTATAACGTATAACGTATAACGTATAACGTATAACGTATAACGTATAACGTATAACGTATAACGTATAACGTATAACGTATAACGTATAACGTATAACGTATAACGCATAACGTATAACGTATAACGTATAACCTATGACGTATAACGTATAACGTATAACGTATAACGTATAACGTATAACGTATAACGTATAACCTATGACATATAACGTGTAACGTATAACGTATAACGTATAACGTATAACGTATAACGTATAACGTATAACGTATAAAGTATAACGTATAACGTATAACGTATAACGTATAACGTATAACGTATAACGTATAACGTATAACGAATAACGTATAACGTACAACGTATAACGTACAACGTATAACGTATAACGTATAACGTATAACGTATAACGTATAACGTATAACGTATAACGTATAACGTATAACGTATAACGTATAACGTATAACGTATAACGTATAACGTATAACGTATAACGTATAACGTATAACGTATAACGTATAACGTATAACGTATAACGTATAACGTATAACGTATAACGTATAACGTATAACGTATAACGTATAACCTATGACGTATAACGTATAACGTATAACGTATAACGTATAACGTATAACGTATAACGTATAACGTATAACGTATAACGTATAACGTATAACGTATAAGGTATAACGTATAACGTATAACGTATAACGTATAACGTAAAACGTATAACGTATAACGTATAACGTATAACGTATAACGTATAACCCATAACGTATAACGTATAACGTATAACGTATAACGTATAACGTATAACGTATAACGTATAACGTATGACGTATAACGTATAACGTATAACGTATAACCTATGACGTATAACGTATAACGTATAACGTATAACGTATAACGTATAACGTATAACGTATAACGCATAACGTATAACGCATAACCTATGACGTATAACGTATAACGTATATCGTATAACTAATAACGTATAACGTATAACGTATAACGTATAACGTATAACGTATAACGTATAACGTATAACGTATATCATGTAATGTATAACGTATAACGTATAACGTATAACGTATAACGTATAGCGTATAACGTATAACGTATAACGTATAACGTATAACGTATAACGTATAACGTATAACGTATAACGTATAACGTATAACGTATAACGTATAACGTATAACGTATAACGTATAACGTATAACCTATAACGTATAACGTATAACGTATAACGTATAACGTATAACGTATAACGTATAACGTATAACGTATAACGTATAACGTATAACGTATAACGTACAACGTATAACGTATCACGTATAACGTATAACGTATAACGTATAACGTATAACGTATAACGTATAACGTACAACGTATAACGTACAACGTATAACGTATAACGTATAACGTATAACGTATGACGTATAACGTATAACGTATAACGTATAACGTATAACGTATAACGTATAACGTATAACGTATAACGTATAACGTATAACGTATAACGTATAACGTATAACGTAAAACGTATAACGTATAACGCATAACGTATAACGCATAACCCATGACGTATAACGTATAACGTATAACGTATAACTAATAACGTATAACGTATAACGTATAACGTATAACGTATAACGTATAACGTATAACGTATAACGTATAACGTAAAACGTATAACGTATAACGCATAACGTATAACGCATAACCCATGACGTATAACGTATAACGTATAACGTATAACTAATAACGTATAACGTATAACGTATAACGTATAACGTATAACGTATAACGTATAACGTATATCATGTAATGTATAACGTATAACGTACAACTCATAACGTATAACGTACAACGTATAACGTATAACGTATAACGTATAACGTATAACGTATAACGTATAACGTATAACGTATAACGTATAACGTACAACTCATAACGTATAACGTACAACGTATAACGTACAACGTATAACGTATAACGTATAACGTATAACGTATAACGTATAACGTATAACGTATAACGTATAACGTATAACGTATAACGTATAACGTATAACGTACAACGTATAACGTATAACGTGTAACGTATAACGTATAACGTATAACGTATAACGTATAACGTATTACGTATAACGTATAACGTATAACGTATAACGTATATCGTATAACGTATAACGTATAACGTATAACGTATAACGTATAACGTATAACGTATAACGTATAACGTATAACGTATAACGTATAACGTATAACGTATAACGTATAACGTATAACGTATAACGTATAACGTATAACGTATAACGTATAACGTATAACGTTTCACGTATAACGTATAACGTATAACGTATAACGTATAACGTATAACGTATATCGTATAACGTATAACGTATAACGATTAACGTAAAACGTAAAACGTATAACGTATGACGTATGTCGTATAACGTGTAACGAATAACGTATAAAGAATAACGTATAACGTATATCGTATAACGTACAACTTATAACGTATAACGTAGAACGTATAACATATAACGTATAACGTATAACGTATAACGTATAACGTATAACGTATAACGTATAACGTATAACGTATAACGTATAACGTATAACGTATAACGTATAACGTATAACGTATAACGTATAACGTATAACGTATAACGTATAACGTAAACGTATAACCTATGACGTATAACATATAACGTATAACGTATAACTAATAACGTATAACGTATAACGAATATCGTAGAACGTATAACGCATAACGTATAACGTATAACGTATAACGTATAACGTATAACGTATAACTTATGACGTATAGCGTATAACGTATAACGTATAACGTATAACGTATAACGTATAACGTTTAACGTATAACGTATAACGTATAACGTATAACGTATAACGTATAACGTTTATCGTATAACGTATAATGTATAACGTATAACGTATAACGTATAACGTATAACGTATAACTTATGACGTATAACGTATAACGTATAACGTATAACGTATAACGTATAACGTATAACGTATAACGTATAACGTATTACGTAAAACGTATAACGTATAACGTATAACGTATAACGTATAACGTATAACGTATAACGTATAACGTATAACGTATAACGTATAACGTATAACGTATAACGTAAACGTACAACCTATGACGTATAACATATAACGTATAACGTATAACTAATAACGTATAACGTATAACGAATATCGTAGAACGTATAACGCATAACGTATAACGTATAACGTATAACGTATAACGTATAACGTATAACTTATGACGTATACCGTATAACGTATAACGTATAACGTATAACGTATAACGTATAACGTATAACGTATAACGTATAACGTATAACGTATAACGTATAACGTATAACGTTTATCGTATAACGTATAATGTATAACGTATAACGTATAACGTATAACGTATAACGTATAACTTATGACGTATAACGTATCACGTATAACGTATAACGTATAACGTATAACGCATAACGTATAACGTATTACGTAAAACGTATAACGTATAACGTATAACGTATAACGTAGAACGTATAACGTATAACGTATAACGTATAACGTATAACGTATAACGTATAACGTATAACGTATAACGTATAACGTATAACGTATAACGTATAACGTATCACGTATAACGTATAACGTATAACGTATAACGTATAACGTATAACGTATAAAGTATAACGTATAACGTATAACGTATAACGTATAACGTATAACGTATAACGTATAACGTATAACGTATAAAGTATAAATATACCGAATAACGTATAACGTGTAACGAAGAACGCATAACGCATAACGTATAACGTTTATCGTATAACGTATAATGTATAACGTATAACGTATAACGTATAACGTATAACGTATAACTTATGACGTATAACGTATAACGTATAACGTATAACGTATAACGTATAACGTATAACGTATAACTAATAACGTATAACGTATAACGAATATCGTAGAACGTATAACGCATAACGTATAACGTATAACGTATAACGTATAACGTATAACGTATAACTTATGACGTATAGCGTATAACGTATAACGTATAACGTATAACGTATAACGTATAACGTATAACGTATAACGTATAACGTATAACGTATAACGTATAACGTATAACGTATAACGTATAACGTATAACGTATAACGTATAACGTATAACGTATAACTCTATAACGTATAACTCTATAACGTATAACGTATAACGTATAACGTATAACGTATAACGTATAACGTATAACGTATAACGTATAACGTATAACGTATAACGTATAACGTATAACGTATAACGTATAACGTATAACGTATAAAGTATAACGTATAACGTATAACGTATAACGTATAACGTATAACGTATAACGTATAACGTATAACGAATAACGTATAACGTATAACGTATAACGTACAACGTATAACGTATAACGTATAACGTATAACGTATAACGTATAACGTATAACGTATAACGTATAACGTATAACGTATAACGTATAACGTATAACGTAAAACGTATAACGTATAACGTATAACGTAGAACGTATAACGTATAACGTATAACGTATAACGTATAACGTATAACGTATAACGTATAACGTATAACGTATAACGTATAACGTATAACGTATAACGTATAACGTATAACGTATAACGTATAACGTATAACGTATAACGTATGACGTATAACCTATGACGTATAACGTATAACGTATAACCTATGACGTATAACGTATAACGTATAACGTATAACGTATAACGTATAACGTATAACGTATAACGTATAACGTATAACGTATAACGTATAACGTATAAGGTATAACGTATAACGTATAACGTATAACGTATAACGTATAACGTATAACGTATAACGTATAACGTATAACGTATAACGTATAACGTATAACGTATAACGTATAACGTATAACGTATAACGTATAACGTATGACGTATAACGTATAACGTATAACGTATAACGTATAACGTATGACGTATAACGTATAACGTATAACGTATAACCTATGACGTATAACGTATAACGTATAACGTATAACGTATAACGTATAACGTATAACGCATAACGTATAACGCATAACCTATGACGTATAACGTATAACGTATATCGTATAACTAATAACGTATAACGTATAACGTATAACGTATAACGTATAACGTATAACGTATAACGTATATCATGTAATGTATAACGTATAACGTATAACGAATAACGTATAACGTATAACGTATAACGTATAACGTATAACGTATAACGTATAACGTATAACGTATAACGTATAACGTATAACGTATAACGTATAACGTATAACGTATAACGTATAACGTGAAACGTATAACGTATAACGTATAACGTATAACGTATAACGTATAACGTATAACGTATAACGTATAACGTATAACGTATAACGCATAACGTATAACGCATAACGTATAACGTATAACGTATAACGTATAACGTATAAAGTATAACGTATAACGTATGACGTATAACGTATGACGTATAACCTATGACGTATAACGTATGACGTATAACCTATGACGTATAACGTATAACGTACAACGTATAACGTACAACGTATAACGTACAACGTATAACGTACAACGTATAACGTATAACGTATAACGTATAGCGTATAACGTATAACGTATAACGTATAACGTATAACGTATAACGTATAAAGTATAACGTATAACGTATAACGTATAACGTATAACGTATAACGTATAACGTATAACGTATAACGTATAACGTATAACGTATAACGTATAACGTATAACGTATAACGTATAACGTATAACGTATAACGTATAACGTATAACGTATAACGTATAACGTATAACGTATAACGTATAACGTATAACGTATAACGTATAACGTACAACGTATAACGTATCACGTATAACGTATTACGAATAACGTATAACGTATGACGTATAACGTATATCGTATAACGTATAACGTATAACGTATAACGTATAACGTATAACGTATAACGTATAACGTATAACGTATAACGTATAACGTATAACGTATAACGTATAACGTATAACGTATAACGTATAACGTATAACGTATAACGTATAACGTATAACGTATGACGTATAACGTATAACGTATAACGTATAACGTATAACGTATGACGTATAACGTATAACGTATAACGTATAACCTATGACGTATAACGTATAACGTATAACGTATAACGTATAACGTATAACGTATAACGCATAACGTATAACGCATAACCTATGACGTATAACGTATAACGTATATCGTATAACTAATAACGTATAACGTATAACGTATAACGTATAACGTATAACGTATAACGTATATCATGTAATGTATAACGTATAACGTATAACGAATAACGTATAACGTATAACGTATAACGTATAACGTATAACGTGAAACGTATAACGTATAACGTATAACGTATAACGTATAACGTATAACGTATAACGTATAACTTATAACGTATAACGTATAACGTATAACGCATAACGTATAACGCATAACGTATAACGTATAACGTATAACGTATAACGTATAAAGTATAACGTATAACGTATGACGTATAACGTATGACGTATAACCTATGACGTATAACGTATGACGTATAACCTATGACGTATAACGTATAACGTACAACGTATAACGTACAACGTATAACGTACAACGTATAACGTACAACGTATAACGTATAACGTATAACGTATAGCGTATAACGTACAACGTATAACGTATAACGTATAACGTATAACGTATAACGTATAACGTATAACGTATAACGTATAACGTATAACGTATAACGTATAACGTATAACGTATAACGTATAACGTATAACGTATAACGTATAACGTATAACGTATAACGTATAACGTATAACGTATAACGTATAACGTATAACGTATAACGTATAACGTACAACGTATAACGTATCACGTATAACGTATTACGAATAACGTATAACGTATGACGTATAACGTATATCGTATAACGTATAACGTATAACGTATAACGTATAACGTATAACGTATAACGTATAACGTATAACGTATAACGTATAACGTATAACATGTAATGTATAACGTATAACGTATAACGAATAACGTATAACGTATAACATATAACGTATAACGTATAACGTACAACGTATAACGTACAACGTATAACGTATAACGTATAACGTATAACGTATAACGTATAACGTATAACGTATAACGTATAACGTATAACGTATAACGTATAACGTATAACGTATAACGTATAACGTATAACGTATAACGTATAACGTATAACGTATAACGTATAACGTATAACGTAAAACGTATAACGTATAACGCATAACGTATAACGCATAACCCATGACGTATAACGTATAACGTATAACGTATAACTAATAACGTATAACGTATAACGTATAACGTATAACGTATAACGTATAACGTATATCATGTAATGTATAACGTATAACGTATAACGAATAACGTATAACGTATAACGTATAACGTATAACGTATAACGTATAACGTATAACGTATAACGTATAACGTATAACGTATAACGTATAACGTATAACGTATAACGTATAACGTATAACGTATAACGTATAACTCTATAACGTATAACGTATAACGTATAACGTATAACGTATAACGTATAACGTATAACGTATAACGTATAACGTATAACGTATAACGTATAACGTATATCGTATAACGTATAACGTATAACGATAACGTAAAACGTATAACGTATGACGTATGACGTATAACGTGTAACGAATAACGTATAAAGAATAACGTATAACGTATATCGTATAACGTACAACTTATAACGTATAACGTACAACGTATAACATATAACGTATAACGTATAACGTATAACGTATAACGTATAACGTATAACGTATAACGTATAACGTATAACGTATAACGTATAACGTATAACGTATAACGTATAACGTATAACGTATAACGTATAACGTATAACGTATAACGTATAACGTAAACGTATAACCTATGACGTATAACATATAACGTATAACGTATAACTAATAACGTATAACGTATAACGAATATCGTAGAACGTATAACGCATAACGTATAACGTATAACGTATAACGTATAACGTATAACGTATAACGTATAACTTATGACGTATAGCGTATAACGTATAACGTATAACGTATAACGTATAACGTATAACGTATAACGTATAACGTATAACGTATAACGTATAACGTATAACGTATAACGTTTATCGTATAACGTATAATGTATAACGTATAACGTATAACGTATAACGTATAACGTATAACTTATGACGTATAACGTATAACGTATAACGTATAACGTATAACGTATAACGTATAACGTATAACGTATTACGTAAAACGTATAACGTATAACGTATAACGTATAACGTATAACGTAGAACGTATAACGTATAACGTATAACGTATAACGTATAACGTATAACGTATAACGTATAACGTATAACGTATAACGTATAACGTATAACGTATAACGTATAACGTATAACGTATAACGTATAACGTATAACGTATAACGTATAACGTATAACGTATAACGTATAACGTATAACGTATAACGTATAACGTATAACGTAAAACGTATAACGTATAACGTATAACGTATAACGTATAACGTATAACCTATGAGGTATATCGTGTAACGTGTAACGTATAACGTATAACGTATAACGTGTAACGTATAAAATATAACGTATAAAATATAACGTATAACGTATAACGTATAACGTAGAACGTATAACGTATAACGTATAACGTATAACGTATAACGTATAACGTATAACGTATAACGTATAACGTATAACGTATAACGTATAACGTATAACGTATAACGTATAACGTATAACGTATAACGTATAACGTATAACGTATAACGTATAACGTATAACGTATAACGTATAACGTATAACGTATAACGTATAACGTATAACGCATACCGAATAACGTATAACGTGTAACGAAGAACGCATAACGCATAACGTATAACGTTTATCGTATAACGTATAATGTATAACGTATAACGTATAACGTATAACGTATAACGTATAACTAATAACGTATAACGTATAACGAATATCGTAGAACGTATAACGCATAACGTATAACGTATAACGTATAACGTATAACGTATAACTTATGACGTATAACGTATAACGTATAACGTATAACGTATAACGTATAACGTATAACGTATAACGTATAACGTATAACGTATAACGTATAACGTAAAACGTATAACGTATAACGTATAACGTATAACGTATAACCTATGAGGTATAACGTGTAACGTGTAACGTATAACGTATAACGTATAACGTGTAACGTATAACGTATAACGTATAACGCATAACATGTAATGTATAACGTATAACGTATATCGTATAACGTACAACTCATAACGTATAACGTACAACGTATAACGTATAACGTGTAACGTATAACGTATAACGTATAACGTATAACGTATAACGTATAACGTATAACGTATAACGTATAACGTATAACGTATAACGTATAACGTATAACGTATAATGTATAAAGTATAACGCATACCGAATAACGTATAACGTGTAACGAAGAACGCATAACGCATAACGTATAACGTTTATCGTATAATGTATAATGTATAACGTATAACGTATAACGTATAACGTATAACGTATAACTTATGACGTATAACGTATAACGTATAACGTATATCGTATAACGTACAACTTATAACGTATAACGTACAACGTATAACATATAACGTATAACGTATAACGTATAACGTATAACGTATAACGTATAACGTATAACGTATTACGTTAAACGTATAACGTATAACGTATAACGTATAACGTACAACTTATAACGTATAACGTACAACGTATAACATATAACGTATAACGTATAACGTATAACGTATAACGTATAACGTATTACGTAAAACGTATAACGTATAACGTATAACGTATATCGTATAACGTATAACGTATAACGAATAACGTAAAACGTATAACGTATGACGTATGACGTATAACGTGTAACGAATAACGTATAAAGAATAACGTATAACGTATATCGTATAACGTACAACTTATAACGTATAACGTACAACGTATAACATATAACGTATAACGTATAACGTATAACGTATAACGTATAACGTATAACGTATAACGTATAACGTATAACGTATAACGTATAACGCATACCGAATAACGTATAACGTGTAACGAAGAACGCATAACGCATAACGTATAACGTTTATCGTATAACGTATAATGTATAACGTATAACGTATAACGTATAACGTATAACGTATAACTTATGACGTATAACGTATAACGCATAACATGTAATGTATAACGTATAACGTATATCGTATAACGTACAACTCATAACGTATAACATATAACGTATAACGTATAACGTATAACGTATAACGTATAACGTATTACGTAAAACGTATAACGTATAACGTATAACGTATATCGTATAACGTATAACGTATAACGTATAACGTATAACGTATAACGTATAACGTATAACGTATAACGTATAACGCATAACATGTAATGTATAACGTATAACGTATATCGTATAACGTACAACTCATAACGTATAACGTACAACGTATAACGTATGACGTGTAACGTGTAACGAATAACGTATAAAGAATAACGTATAACGTATATCGTATAACGTACAACTTATAACGTGTAACGAATAACGTATAAAGAATAACGTATAACGTATGTCGTATAACGTACAACTTATAACGTATAACGTACAACGTATAACGTATAAAATATAACGTATAACGTATAACGTATAACGTATAACGTATAACGTATAACGTATAACGTATAACGTATAACGTATACCATATAACGTATAACGTATAACGTATAACGTATAACGCATACCGAATAACGTATAACGTGTAACGAAGCACGCATAACGCATAACGTATAACGTATATCGTATAACGTATAATGTATAACGTATACCGCATAACGTATAACGTATAACCTATGACGTATAACGTATAACGTATAACGTATAACGTATAACGTATAACCTATGAGGTATAACGTGTAACGTGTAACGTATAACGTATAACGTATAACGTGTAACGTATAACGTATAACGTATAACGCATAACATGTAATGTATAACGTATAACGTATATCGTATAACGTACAACTCATAACGTATAACGTACAACGTATAACGTATAACGTGTAACGTATAACGTATAACGTATAACGTATAACGTATAACGTATAACGTATAACGTATAACGTATAACGTATAACGTATAACGTATAACGTATAACGTATAACGTATAACGTATAACGTATAACGTATAACGTATAACGTATAACGTATAACGTATAACGTATAACGTATAACGTATAACGTATAACGTATAACGTATAACGTATAACCTATAACGTATAACGTATAACGTATAGCGTGTAACGTATAACGTATAACGATTAACGTAAAACGTATGACGTATTACATATTACGTATAACGTATAACATATAACGTATAACGTATAACGTATAACGTATAATGTATAACGTATAACGTATAACGCATAACGTATAACGTATAACGTATGACGTATACCGTATAACGTATAACGTACAACGTTTAACGTATAACGTATAACGTACAACGTATAACGTGTAACGTATAACGTATAACGTATGACGTATAACGTATAACGTACAACGTTTAACGTATAACGTATAACGTAGAACGTATAACGTACAACGTATAACGTATAACGTACAACGTATAACGTATAACGTATATCCTATAACGCATAACGTATAACGTATAACGTATAACGTATAACGTATAACGTATAACGTATAACGTATAACGTATAACGAATAACGTATAACGTATAACGTATAACGTACAACGTTTAACGTATATCGTATAACGTAGAACGTATAACGTATAACGTATAACGTATAACGTATGACGTATAACGTATAACGTATAACGTATAACGTATAACGTATACAGTATAACGTACAACGTATAACGTGTAACGTATAACGTATAACGTATAACGTATAACGTATAACGTATAACGTATAACGTATAACGTATAACGTATAACGTATAACGTATAACGTATAACGTATAACGTATAAACGAATAACGTATAACGTATAACGTATAACGTATAACGTATAACGTATAACGTATAACGTATAACGTATAACGTATAACGTATAACGTATAACGTATAGCGTGTAACGTATAACGTATAACGATTAACGTAAAACGTATGACGTATTACATATTACGTATAACGTATAACGTATAACGTATAACGTATAACGTATAACGTATAACGTATAACGTATAACGTATAACGTATAACGTATAACGTATAACGTATAACGCATAACGTATAACGTATAACGTATAACGTATAACGTATAACGTATAACGTACAACGTTTAACGTATAACGTATAACGTAGAACGTATAACGTATAACGTATAACGTATAACGTATGACGTATAACGTATAACGTACAACGTATAACGTATAACGTATAACGCATAACGTATAACGTATAACGTATAACGTATAACGTATAACGTATAACGTACAACGTTTAACGTATAACGTATAACGTAGAACGTATAACGTATAACGTATAACGTATAACGTATGACGTATAACGTATAACGTACAACGTTTAACGTATAACGTATAACGTAGAACGTATAACGTACAACGTATAACGTATAACGTACAACGCATAACGTATAACGTATATCCTATAACGCATAACGTATAACGTATAACGTATAACGTATAACGTATAACGTATAACGTATAACGCATAACGTATAACGTATAACGTATTACGTATAACGTATAACGTATAACGTACAACGTTTAACGTATAACGTATAACGTAGAACGTATAACGTATAACGTATAACGTATAACGTATAACGTATGACGTATAACGTATAACGTACAACGTTTAACGTATAACGTATAACGTAGAACGTATAACGTACAACGTATAACGTATAACGTACAACGTATAACGTATAACGTATATCCTATAACGCATAACGTATAACGTATAACGTATAACGTATAACGTATAACGTATAACGTATAATGTATAACGTATAACGAATAACGTATAACGTATAACGTATAACGTACAACGTTTAACGTATAACGTATAACGTAGAACGTATAACGTATAACGTATAACGTATAACGTATGACGTATAACGAATAACGTACAACGTTTAACGTATAACGTATAACGTATAACGTATAACGTATAACGTATATCGTACAACGTTCAACGTATAACGTATAATGTATAACGTATAACGTATAACGTATAACGTATAAGGTATAACGTATAACGTATAACGTATAACGTATAACGTATAACGTATAACGTATAACGTATAACGTATAATGTATAACGTATAACGTATAACGTATAACGTATAAGCTATAACGTATAACGTATAACGTATAACGTATAACGTATAACGTATAACGTATAACGTATAACGTATAACGTATAACGTATAACGTACAACGTTTAACGTATAACGTATAACGTATAACGTATAACGTATAACGTATAACGTATAACGTACAACGTATAACGTATAACCTATATCCTATAACACATAACGTATAATGTATAACGTATAATATAACGTATAACGTATAACGTATAACGTATAACGTATAACGTATAACGTATAACGTATAACGTATAACGTATAACGTATAACGTATAACGCATAACGTATAACGTATAACGTATAACGTATAACGTATAACGTATAACGTATAACGTATAACGTATAGTATAACGTATAACGTATAACGTATAACGTATAACGTATAACGTATAACGTATAACGTATAACGTATAACCTATGACGTATAACATATAACGTATAACGTATAACTAATAACGTATAACGTATAACGAATATCGTAGAACGTATAACGCATAACGTATAACGTATAACGTATAACGTATAACGTATAACGTATAACTTATGACGTATAGCGTATAACGTATAACGTATAACGTATAACGTATAACGTATAACGTATAACGTATAACGTATAACGTATAACGTATAACGTATAACGTATAACGTATAACGTATAACGCATACCGAATAACGTATAACGTGTAACGAAGAACGCATAACGCATAACGTATAACGTTTATCGTATAACGTATAATGTATAACGTATACCGCATAACGTATAACGTATAACCTATGACGTATAACGTATAACGTATAACGTATAACGTATAACGTATAACCTATGAGGTATAACGTGTAACGTGTAACGTATAACGTATAACGTATAACGTGTAACGTATAACGTATAACGTATACCGCATAACATGTAATGTATAACGTATAACGTATATCGTATAACGTACAACTCATAACGTATAACGTACAACGTATAACGTATAACGTGTAACGTATAACGTATAACGTATAACGTATAACGTATAACGTATAACGTATAACGTATAACGTATAACGTATAACGTATAACGTATAACGTATAACGTATAACGTATAACGTATAACGTATAACGTATAACGTATAACGTATAACGTATAACGTATAACGTATAACGTATAACGTATAACGTATAACGTATAACGTATAACGTATAACGTATAACGTATAACGTATAACGTATAACGTATAACGTATAACGTATAACGTATAACGTATAACGTATAACGTATAACGTATAACCTATAACGTATAACCTATGACGTATAACATATAACGTATAACGTATAACGTATATCGTATAACGTATAACGTATAACGTATAACGTATAACGTATAACGTATAACGCATACCGAATAACGTATAACGTGTAACGAAGAACGCATAACGCATAACGTATAACGTTTATCGTATAACGTATAATGTATAACGTATACCGCATAACGTATAACGTATAACCTATGACGTATAACGTATAACGTATAACGTATAACGTATAACGTATAACGTATAACGTATAATGTATAACGTATAACGTATAACGTATAACGTATAACGTATAACGTATAACGTATAACGTATAACGTATAACGTATAACGTATAACGTATAACGTATAACGTATAACGTATAACGTATATCGTATAACGTATAACCTATGACGTATAACGTAAAACGTATAACACATAACGTATAACGTATAACGTATAACCTATGACGTATAACGTATAACGTATAACGTATAACGTATAACGTATAAAGTATAACGTATAACCTATGACGTATAACGTGTAACGTATAACGTATAACGTATAACGTATAACGTATAACGTATAATGTATAAAGTATAACGTATAACGTATAACGTATAACGTATAACGTATAACGTATAACGTATAACGTATAACGAATAACGTATAACGTATAACGTATAACGTACAACGTATAACGTATAACGTATAACGTATAACGTATAACGTATAACGTATAACGTATAACGTATAACGTATAACGTACAACGTATAACGTACAACGTATAACGTACAACGTATAACGTACAACGTATAACGTACAACGTATAACGTACAACGTATAACGTAGAACGTAGAACGTATAACGTATAACGTATAACGTATAACGTATAACGTATAACGTATAACGTATAACGTATAACGTATAACGTATAACGTATAACGTATAACGTATAACGTATAACGTATAACGTATAACGTATAACGTATAACGTATAACGTATAACCTATAACGTATAACCTATGACGTATAACATATAACGTATAACGTATAACTAATAACGTATAACGTATAACGAATATCGTAGAACGTATAACGCATAACGTATAACGTATAACGTATAACGTATAACGTATAACGTATAACTTATGACGTATAGCGTATAACGTATAACGTATAACGTATAACGTATAACGTATAACGTATAACGTATATCGTATAACGTATAACGTATAACGTATAACGTATAACGTATAACGTATAACGCATACCGAATAACGTATAACGTGTAACGAAGAACGCATAACGCATAACGTATAACGTTTATCGTATAACGTATAATGTATAACGTATACCGCATAACGTATAACGTATAACCTATGACGTATAACGTATAACGTATAACGTATAACGTATAACGTATAACGTATAACGTATAACGTATAACGTATAACGTATAACGTATAACGTATAGCGTGTAACGTATAACGTATAACGATTAACGTAAAACGTATGACGTATTACATATTACGTATAACGTATAACGTATAACGTATAACGTATAACGTATAACGTATAACGTATAACGTATAACGTATAACGTATAACGTATAACGTATAACGTATAACGCATAACGTATAACGTATAACGTATAACGTATAACGTATAACGTATAACGTACAACGTTTAACGTATAACGTATAACGTAGAACGTATAACGTATAACGTATAACGTATAACGTATGACGTATAACGTATAACGTACAACGTTTAACGTATAACGTATAACGTAGAACGTATAACGTACAACGTATAACGTATAACGTACAACGCATAACGTATAACGTATATCCTATAACGCATAACGTATAACGTATAACGTATAACGTATAACGTATAACGTATAACGTATAACGCATAACGTATAACGTATAACGTATTACGTATAACGTATAACGTATAACGTACAACGTTTAACGTATAACGTATAACGTAGAACGTATAACGTATAACGTATAACGTATAACGTATAACGTATGACGTATAACGTATAACGTACAACGTTTAACGTATAACGTATAACGTAGAACGTATAACGTACAACGTATAACGTATAACGTACAACGTATAACGTATAACGTATATCCTATAACGCATAACGTATAACGTATAACGTATAACGTATAACGTATAACGTATAACGTATAATGTATAACGTATAACGAATAACGTATAACGTATAACGTATAACGTACAACGTTTAACGTATAACGTATAACGTAGAACGTATAACGTATAACGTATAACGTATAACGTATGACGTATAACGAATAACGTACAACGTTTAACGTATAACGTATAACGTATAACGTATAACGTATAACGTATATCGTACAACGTTCAACGTATAACGTATAATGTATAACGTATAACGTATAACGTATAACGTATAAGGTATAACGTATAACGTATAACGTATAACGTATAACGTATAACGTATAACGTATAACGTATAACGTATAATGTATAACGTATAACGTATAACGTATAACGTATAAGCTATAACGTATAACGTATAACGTATAACGTATAACGTATAACGTATAACGTATAACGTATAACGTATAACGTATAACGTATAACGTACAACGTTTAACGTATAACGTATAACGTATAACGTATAACGTATAACGTATAACGTATAACGTACAACGTATAACGTATAACCTATATCCTATAACACATAACGTATAATGTATAACGTATAATATAACGTATAACGTATAACGTATAACGTATAACGTATAACGTATAACGTATAACGTATAACGTATAACGTATAACGTATAACGTATAACGCATAACGTATAACGTATAACGTATAACGTATAACGTATAACGTATAACGTATAACGTATAACGTATAGTATAACGTATAACGTATAACGTATAACGTATAACGTATAACGTATAACGTATAACGTATAACGTATAACCTATGACGTATAACATATAACGTATAACGTATAACTAATAACTTATAACGTATAACGAATATCGTAGAACGTATAACGCATAACGTATAACGTATAACGTATAACGTATAACGTATAACGTATAACTTATGACGTATAGCGTATAACGTATAACGTATAACGTATAACGTATAACGTATAACGTATAACGTATAACGTATAACGTATAACGTATAACGTATAACGTATAACGTATAACGTATAACGCATACCGAATAACGTATAACGTGTAACGAAGAACGCATAACGCATAACGTATAACGTTTATCGTATAACGTATAATGTATAACGTATACCGCATAACGTATAACGTATAACCTATGACATATAACGTATAACGTATAACGTATAACGTATAACGTATAACCTATGAGGTATAACGTGTAACGTGTAACGTATAACGTATAACGTATAACGTGTAACGTATAACGTATAACGTATACCGCATAACATGTAATGTATAACGTATAACGTATATCGTATAACGTACAACTCATAACGTATAACGTACAACGTATAACGTATAACGTGTAACGTATAACGTATAACGTATAACGTATAACGTATAACGTATAACGTATAACGTATAACGTATAACGTATAACGTATAACGTATAACGTATAACGTATAACGTATAACGTATAACGTATAACGTATAACGTATAACGTATAACGTATAACGTATAACGTATAACGTATAACGTATAACGTATAACGTATAACGTATAACGTATAACGTATAACGTATAACGTATAACGTATAACGTATAACGTATAACGTATAACGTATAACGTATAACGTATAACGTATAACCTATAACGTATAACCTATGACGTATAACATATAACGTATAACGTATAACTAATAACGTATAACGTATAACGAATATCGTAGAACGTATAACGCATAACGTATAACGTATAACGTATAACGTATAACGTATAACGTATAACTTATGACGTATAGCGTATAACGTATAACGTATAACGTATAACGTATAACGTATAACGTATAACGTATATCGTATAACGTATAACGTATAACGTATAACGTATAACGTATAACGTATAACGCATACCGAATAACGTATAACGTGTAACGAAGAACGCATAACGCATAACGTATAACGTTTATCGTATAACGTATAATGTATAACGTATACCGCATAACGTATAACGTATAACCTATGACGTATAACGTATAACGTATAACGTATAACGTATAACGTATAACGTATAACGTATAATGTATAACGTATAACGTATAACGTATAACGTATAACGTATAACGTATAACGTATAACGTATAACGTATAACGTATAACGTATAACGTATAACGTATAACGTATAACGTATAACGTATATCGTATAACGTATAACCTATGACGTATAACGTAAAACGTATAACACATAACGTATAACGTATAACGTATAACCTATGACGTATAACGTATAACGTATAACGTATAACGTATAACGTATAAAGTATAACGTATAACCTATGACGTATAACGTGTAACGTATGACGTATAACGTATAACGTATAACGTATAACGTATAATGTATAAAGTATAACGTATAACGTATAACGTATAACGTATAACGTATAACGTATAACGTATAACGTATAACGAATAACGTATAACGTATAACGTATAACGTACAACGTATAACGTATAACGTATAACGTATAACGTATAACGTATAACGTATAACGTATAACGTATAACGTATAACGTACAACGTATAACGTACAACGTATAACGTACAACGTATAACGTACAACGTATAACGTACAACGTATAACGTACAACGTATAACGTAGAACGTAGAACGTATAACGTATAACGTATAACGTATAACGTATAACGTATAACGTATAACGTATAACGTATAACGTATAACGTATAACGTATAACGTATAACGTATAACGTATAACGAATAACGTATAACGTATAACGTATAACGTATAACGTATAACGTATAACGTATAACGTATAACGTATAACGTATAACGTATAACGTATAACGTATAACATGTAACGTATAACGTATAACGTATAACGAATAACGTATAACGTATAACGTATAACGTATAACGTATAACGTATAACGTATAACGTGTAACGTATAACGTATAACGTATAACATGTAACGTATAACGTATAACGTATAACGAATAACGTATAACGTATAACGTATAACGTATAACGTATAACGTATAACGTATAACGTATAACGTATAACGTATAACGTATAACGTATAACGTATAACGTATAACGTATAACCTATGACGTATAACGTATAACGTATAACGTATAACCTATGACGTATAACGTGTAACGTATAACGTATAACGTATAACGTATAACGTATAACGTATAACGTATAACGTATAACGTATAACGTATAACGTATAGCGTATAACGTATAACGTATAACGTATAACGTATAACGTATAACGTATAACGTATAACGTATAACGTATAACGTATAACGTATAACGTATAACGCATAACGTATAACGTATAACCTATGACGTATAACGTATAACGTATAACGTATAACTAATAACGTATAACGTATAACGAATATCGTAGGACGTATAACGTATAACGTATGACGTATAACGTATAACGTATAACGTATAACGTATAACGTATAACGTATAACGTATAACGTATAACGTATAACGTATAACGTATAACGTATAACGTATAACCTATGACGTATAACGTGTAACGTATAACGTATAACGTATAACGTATAACGTATAACGTATAAAGTATAACGTATAACGTATAACGTATAACGTATAACGTACAACGTATAACGTATAACCTATAACGTATAACGTATAACGTATAACGTATAAAGTATAACGTATAACGTATAACGTATAACGTATAACGTATAACGTATAACGTATAACGTATAACGTATAACGTATAACGTATAACGTATAACGTATAACGTATAACGTATAACGTATAACGTATAACGTATAACGTATAACGTATAACGTATAACGTATAACGTATAACGTATAACGTATAACGTATAACGTATAACGTATAACATGTAACGTATAACGTATAACGTATAACGAATAACGTATAACGTATAACGTATAACGTATAACGTATAACGTATAACGTATAACGTATAACGTACAACGTTTAACGTATAACGTATAACGTAGAACGTATAACGTATAACGTATAACGTATAACGTATGACGTATAACGTATAACGTACAACGTTTAACGTATAACGTATAACGTAGAACGTATAACGTACAACGTATAACGTATAACGTACAACGCATAACGTATAACGTATATCCTATAACGCATAACGTATAACGTATAACGTATAACGTATAACGTATAACGTATAACGTATAACGCATAACGTATAACGTATAACGTATTACGTATAACGTATAACGTATAACGTACAACGTTTAACGTGTAACGTATAACGTAGAACGTATAACGTATAACGTATAACGTATAACGTATAACGTATGACGTATAACGTATAACGTACAACGTTTAACGTATAACGTATAACGTAGAACGTATAACGTACAACGTATAACGTATAACGTACAACGTATAACGTATAACGTATATCCTATAACGCATAACGTATAACGTATAACGTATAACGTATAACGTATAACGTATAACGTATAATGTATAACGTATAACGAATAACGTATAACGTATAACGTATAACGTACAACGTTTAACGTATAACGTATAACGTAGAACGTATAACGTATAACGTATAACGTATAACGTATGACGTATAACGAATAACGTACAACGTTTAACGTATAACGTATAACGTATAACGTATAACGTATAACGTATATCGTACAACGTTCAACGTATAACGTATAATGTATAACGTATAACGTATAACGTATAACGTATAAGGTATAACGTATAACGTATAACGTATAACGTATAACGTATAACGTATAACGTATAACGTATAACGTATAATGTATAACGTATAACGTATAACGTATAACGTATAAGCTATAACGTATAACGTATAACGTATAACGTATAACGTATAACGTATAACGTATAACGTATAACGTATAACGTATAACGTATAACGTACAACGTTTAACGTATAACGTATAACGTATAACGTATAACGTATAACGTATAACGTATAACGTACAACGTATAACGTATAACCTATATCCTATAACACATAACGTATAATGTATAACGTATAATATAACGTATAACGTATAACGTATAACGTATAACGTATAACGTATAACGTATAACGTATAACGTATAACGTATAACGTATAACGTATAACGCATAACGTATAACGTATAACGTATAACGTATAACGTATAACGTATAACGTATAACGTATAACGTATAGTATAACGTATAACGTATAACGTATAACGTATAACGTATAACGTATAACGTATAACGTATAACGTATAACCTATGACGTATAACATATAACGTATAACGTATAACTAATAACGTATAACGTATAACGAATATCGTAGAACGTATAACGCATAACGTATAACGTATAACGTATAACGTATAACGTATAACGTATAACTTATGACGTATAGCGTATAACGTATAACGTATAACGTATAACGTATAACGTATAACGTATAACGTATAACGTATAACGTATAACGTATAACGTATAACGTATAACGTATAACGTATAACGCATACCGAATAACGTATAACGTGTAACGAAGAACGCATAACGCATAACGTATAACGTTTATCGTATAACGTATAATGTATAACGTATACCGCATAACGTATAACGTATAACCTATGACATATAACGTATAACGTATAACGTATAACGTATAACGTATAACCTATGAGGTATAACGTGTAACGTGTAACGTATAACGTATAACGTATAACGTGTAACGTATAACGTATAACGTATACCGCATAACATGTAATGTATAACGTATAACGTATATCGTATAACGTACAACTCATAACGTATAACGTACAACGTATAACGTATAACGTGTAACGTATAACGTATAACGTATAACGTATAACGTATAACGTATAACGTATAACGTATAACGTATAACGTATAACGTATAACGTATAACGTATAACGTATAACGTATAACGTATAACCTATGACGTATAACGTATAACGTATAACGTATAACCTATGACGTATAACGTGTAACGTATAACGTATAACGTATAACGTATAACGTATAACGTATAACGTATAACGTATAACGTATAACGTATAACGTATAGCGTATAACGTATAACGTATAACGTATAACGTATAACGTATAACGTATAACGTATAACGTATAACGTATAACGTATAACGTATAACGTGTAACGTATAACGTATAACGTATAACATGTAACGTATAACGTATAACGTATAACGAATAACGTATAACGTATAACGTATAACGTATAACGTATAACGTATAACGTATAACGTATAACGTATAACGTATAACGTATAACGTATAACGTATAACGTATAACGTATAACGTATAACGTATAACGTATAACGTATAACGTATAACGTATAACGTATAACGTACAACGTATAACGTACAACGTATAACGTACAACGTATAACGTACAACGTATAACGTACAACGTATAACGTACAACGTATAACGTAGAACGTAGAACGTATAACGTATAACGTATAACGTATAACGTATAACGTATAACGTATAACGTATAACGTATAACGTATAACGTATAACGTATAACGTATAACGTATAACGTATAACGAATAACGTATAACGTATAACGTATAACGTATAACGTATAACGTATAACGTATAACTAATAACGTATAACGTATAACGAATATCGTAGAACGTATAACGCATAACGTATAACGTATAACGTATAACGTATAACGTATAACGTATAACTTATGACGTATAGCGTATAACGTATAACGTATAACGTATAACGTATAACGTATAACGTATAACGTATAACGTATAACGTATAACGTATAACGTATAACGTATAACGTATAACGTATAACGCATACCGAATAACGTATAACGTGTAACGAAGAACGCATAACGCATAACGTATAACGTTTATCGTATAACGTATAATGTATAACGTATACCGCATAACGTATAACGTATAACCTATGACATATAACGTATAACGTATAACGTATAACGTATAACGTATAACCTATGAGGTATAACGTGTAACGTGTAACGTATAACGTATAACGTATAACGTGTAACGTATAACGTATAACGTATACCGCATAACATGTAATGTATAACGTATAACGTATATCGTATAACGTACAACTCATAACGTATAACGTACAACGTATAACGTATAACGTGTAACGTATAACGTATAACGTATAACGTATAACGTATAACGTATAACGTATAACGTATAACGTATAACGTATAACGTATAACGTATAACGTATAACGTATAACGTATAACGTATAACGTATAACGTATAACGTATAACGTATAACGTATAACGTATAACGTATAACGTATAACGTATAACGTATAACGTATAACGTATAACGTATAACGTATAACGTATAACGTATAACGTATAACGTATAACGTATAACGTATAACGTATAACGTATAACGTATAACGTATAACCTATAACGTATAACCTATGACGTATAACATATAACGTATAACGTATAACTAATAACGTATAACGTATAACGAATATCGTAGAACGTATAACGCATAACGTATAACGTATAACGTATAACGTATAACGTATAACGTATAACTTATGACGTATAGCGTATAACGTATAACGTATAACGTATAACGTATAACGTATAACGTATAACGTATATCGTATAACGTATAACGTATAACGTATAACGTATAACGTATAACGTATAACGCATACCGAATAACGTATAACGTGTAACGAAGAACGCATAACGCATAACGTATAACGTTTATCGTATAACGTATAATGTATAACGTATACCGCATAACGTATAACGTATAACCTATGACGTATAACGTATAACGTATAACGTATAACGTATAACGTATAACGTATAACGTATAATGTATAACGTATAACGTATAACGTATAACGTATAACGTATAACGTATAACGTATAACGTATAACGTATAACGTATAACGTATAACGTATAACGTATAACGTATAACGTATAACGTATATCGTATAACGTATAACCTATGACGTATAACGTAAAACGTATAACACATAACGTATAACGTATAACGTATAACCTATGACGTATAACGTATAACGTATAACGTATAACGTATAACGTATAAAGTATAACGTATAACCTATGACGTATAACGTGTAACGTATGACGTATAACGTATAACGTATAACGTATAACGTATAATGTATAAAGTATAACGTATAACGTATAACGTATAACGTATAACGTATAACGTATAACGTATAACGTATAACGAATAACGTATAACGTATAACGTATAACGTACAACGTATAACGTATAACGTATAACGTATAACGTATAACGTATAACGTATAACGTATAACGTATAACGTATAACGTACAACGTATAACGTACAACGTATAACGTACAACGTATAACGTACAACGTATAACGTACAACGTATAACGTACAACGTATAACGTAGAACGTAGAACGTATAACGTATAACGTATAACGTATAACGTATAACGTATAACGTATAACGTATAACGTATAACGTATAACGTATAACGTATAACGTATAACGTATAACGTATAACGTATAACGAATAACGTATAACGTATAACGTATAACGTATAACGTATAACGTATAACGTATAACGTATAACGTATAACGTATAACGTATAACGTATAACGTATAACATGTAACGTATAACGTATAACGTATAACGAATAACGTATAACGTATAACGTATAACGTATAACGTATAACGTATAACGTATAACGTGTAACGTATAACGTATAACGTATAACATGTAACGTATAACGTATAACGTATAACGAATAACGTATAACGTATAACGTATAACGTATAACGTATAACGTATAACGTATAACGTATAACGTATAACGTATAACGTATAACGTATAACGTATAACGTATAACGTATAACCTATGACGTATAACGTATAACGTATAACGTATAACCTATGACGTATAACGTGTAACGTATAACGTATAACGTATAACGTATAACGTATAACGTATAACGTATAACGTATAACGTATAACGTATAACGTATAGCGTATAACGTATAACGTATAACGTATAACGTATAACGTATAACGTATAACGTATAACGTATAACGTATAACGTATAACGTATAACGTATAACGCATAACGTATAACGTATAACCTATGACGTATAACGTATAACGTATAACGTATAACTAATAACGTATAACGTATAACGAATATCGTAGGACGTATAACGTATAACGTATGACGTATAACGTATAACGTATAACGTATAACGTATAACGTATAACGTATAACGTATAACGTATAACGTATAACGTATAACGTATAACGTATAACGTATAACCTATGACGTATAACGTGTAACGTATAACGTATAACGTATAACGTATAACGTATAACGTATAAAGTATAACGTATAACGTATAACGTATAACGTATAACGTACAACGTATAACGTATAACCTATAACGTATAACGTATAACGTATAACGTATAAAGTATAACGTATAACGTATAACGTATAACGTATAACGTATAACGTATAACGTATAACGTATAACGTATAACGTATAACGTATAACGTATAACGTATAACGTATAACGTATAACGTATAACGTATAACGTATAACGTATAACGTATAACGTATAACGTATAACGTATAACGTATAACGTATAACGTATAACGTATAACGTATAACGTATAACGTATAACCTATGACGTATAACGTATAACGTATAACGCATAACGTATAACGTATAACGTATAACCTATGACGTATAACGTATAACGTATAACGTATAACGTGTAACGTATAACGTATAACGTATAACCTATGACGTATAACGTATAACGTATAACGTATAACGTATAACGTATAACGTATAACGTATAACGTATAACGTATAACGTATAACCTATGACGTATAACGTATAACGTATAACGCATAACGTATAACGTATAACGTATAACCTATGACGTATAACGTATAACGTATAACGTATAACGTATAACGTATAACGTATAACGTATAACGTATAACGTATAACGTATAACGTATAACGTATAGCGTGTAACGTATAACGTATAACGATTAACGTAAAACGTATGACGTATTACATATTACGTATAACGTATAACGTATAACGTATAACGTATAACGTATAACGTATAACGTATAACGTATAACGTATAACGTATAACGTATAACGTATAACGTATAACGCATAACGTATAACGTATAACGTATAACGTATAACGTATAACGTATAACGTACAACGTTTAACGTATAACGTATAACGTAGAACGTATAACGTATAACGTATAACGTATAACGTATGACGTATAACGTATAACGTACAACGTTTAACGTATAACGTATAACGTAGAACGTATAACGTACAACGTATAACGTATAACGTACAACGCATAACGTATAACGTATATCCTATAACGCATAACGTATAACGTATAACGTATAACGTATAACGTATAACGTATAACGTATAACGCATAACGTATAACGTATAACGTATTACGTATAACGTATAACGTATAACGTACAACGTTTAACGTATAACGTATAACGTAGAACGTATAACGTATAACGTATAACGTATAACGTATAACGTATGACGTATAACGTATAACGTACAACGTTTAACGTATAACGTATAACGTAGAACGTATAACGTACAACGTATAACGTATAACGTACAACGTATAACGTATAACGTATATCCTATAACGCATAACGTATAACGTATAACGTATAACGTATAACGTATAACGTATAACGTATAATGTATAACGTATAACGAATAACGTATAACGTATAACGTATAACGTACAACGTTTAACGTATAACGTATAACGTAGAACGTATAACGTATAACGTATAACGTATAACGTATGACGTATAACGAATAACGTACAACGTTTAACGTATAACGTATAACGTATAACGTATAACGTATAACGTATATCGTACAACGTTCAACGTATAACGTATAATGTATAACGTATAACGTATAACGTATAACGTATAAGGTATAACGTATAACGTATAACGTATAACGTATAACGTATAACGTATAACGTATAACGTATAACGTATAATGTATAACGTATAACGTATAACGTATAACGTATAAGCTATAACGTATAACGTATAACGTATAACGTATAACGTATAACGTATAACGTATAACGTATAACGTATAACGTATAACGTATAACGTACAACGTTTAACGTATAACGTATAACGTATAACGTATAACGTATAACGTATAACGTATAACGTATAACGTACAACGTATAACGTATAACCTATATCCTATAACACATAACGTATAATGTATAACGTATAATATAACGTATAACGTATAACGTATAACGTATAACGTATAACGTATAGCGTATAACGTATAACGTATAACGTATAACGTATAACGTATAACGCATAACGTATAACGTATAACGTATAACGTATAACGTATAACGTATAACGTATAACGTATAACGTATAGTATAACGTATAACGTATAACGTATAACGTATAACGTATAACGTATAACGTATAACGTATAACGTATAACCTATGACGTATAACATATAACGTATAACGTATAACTAATAACGTATAACGTATAACGAATATCGTAGAACGTATAACGCATAACGTATAACGTATAACGTATAACGTATAACGTATAACGTATAACTTATGACGTATAGCGTATAACGTATAACGTATAACGTATAACGTATAACGTATAACGTATAACGTATAACGTATAACGTATAACGTATAACGTATAACGTATAACGTATAACGTATAACGCATACCGAATAACGTATAACGTGTAACGAAGAACGCATAACGCATAACGTATAACGTTTATCGTATAACGTATAATGTATAACGTATACCGCATAACGTATAACGTATAACCTATGACATATAACGTATAACGTATAACGTATAACGTATAACGTATAACCTATGAGGTATAACGTGTAACGTGTAACGTATAACGTATAACGTATAACGTGTAACGTATAACGTATAACGTATACCGCATAACATGTAATGTATAACGTATAACGTATATCGTATAACGTACAACTCATAACGTATAACGTACAACGTATAACGTATAACGTGTAACGTATAACGTATAACGTATAACGTATAACGTATAACGTATAACGTATAACGTATAACGTATAACGTATAACGTATAACGTATAACGTATAACGTATAACGTATAACGTATAACGTATAACGTATAACGTATAACGTATAACGTATAACGTATAACGTATAACGTATAACGTATAACGTATAACGTATAACGTATAACGTATAACGTATAACGTATAACGTATAACGTATAACGTATAACGTATAACGTATAACGTATAACGTATAACGTATAACGTATAACGTATAACGTATAACGTATAACCTATAACGTATAACCTATGACGTATAACATATAACGTATAACGTATAACTAATAACGTATAACGTATAACGAATATCGTAGAACGTATAACGCATAACGTATAACGTATAACGTATAACGTATAACGTATAACGTATAACTTATGACGTATAGCGTATAACGTATAACGTATAACGTATAACGTATAACGTATAACGTATAACGTATATCGTATAACGTATAACGTATAACGTATAACGTATAACGTATAACGTATAACGCATACCGAATAACGTATAACGTGTAACGAAGAACGCATAACGCATAACGTATAACGTTTATCGTATAACGTATAATGTATAACGTATACCGCATAACGTATAACGTATAACCTATGACGTATAACGTATAACGTATAACGTATAACGTATAACGTATAACGTATAACGTATAATGTATAACGTATAACGTATAACGTATAACGTATAACGTATAACGTATAACGTATAACGTATAACGTATAACGTATAACGTATAACGTATAACGTATAACGTATAACGTATAACGTATAACGTATATCGTATAACGTATAACCTATGACGTATAACGTAAAACGTATAACACATAACGTATAACGTATAACGTATAACCTATGACGTATAACGTATAACGTATAACGTATAACGTATAACGTATAAAGTATAACGTATAACCTATGACGTATAACGTGTAACGTATAACGTATAACGTATAACGTATAACGTATAACGTATAATGTATAAAGTATAACGTATAACGTATAACGTATAACGTATAACGTATAACGTATAACGTATAACGTATAACGAATAACGTATAACGTATAACGTATAACGTACAACGTATAACGTATAACGTATAACGTATAACGTATAACGTATAACGTATAACGTATAACGTATAACGTATAACGTACAACGTATAACGTACAACGTATAACGTACAACGTATAACGTACAACGTATAACGTACAACGTATAACGTACAACGTATAACGTAGAACGTAGAACGTATAACGTATAACGTATAACGTATAACGTATAACGTATAACGTATAACGTATAACGTATAACGTATAACGTATAACGTATAACGTATAACGTATAACGTATAACGTATAACGTATAACGAATAACGTATAACGTATAACGTATAACGTATAACGTATAACGTATAACGTATAACGTATAACGTATAACGTATAACGTATAACGTATAACGTATAACATGTAACGTATAACGTATAACGTATAACGAATAACGTATAACGTATAACGTATAACGTATAACGTATAACGTATAACGTATAACGTGTAACGTATAACGTATAACGTATAACATGTAACGTATAACGTATAACGTATAACGAATAACGTATAACGTATAACGTATAACGTATAACGTATAACGTATAACGTATAACGTATAACGTATAACGTATAACGTATAACGTATAACGTATAACGTATAACGTATAACCTATGACGTATAACGTATAACGTATAACGTATAACCTATGACGTATAACGTGTAACGTATAACGTATAACGTATAACGTATAACGTATAACGTATAACGTATAACGTATAACGTATAACGTATAACGTATAGCGTATAACGTATAACGTATAACGTATAACGTATAACGTATAACGTATAACGTATAACGTATAACGTATAACGTATAACGTATAACGTATAACGCATAACGTATAACGTATAACCTATGACGTATAACGTATAACGTATAACGTATAACCGATAACGTATAACGTATAACGAATATCGTAGGACGTATAACGTATAACGTATGACGTATAACGTATAACGTATAACGTATAACGTATAACGTATAACGTATAACGTATAACGTATAACGTATAACGTATAACGTATAACGTATAACGTATAACCTATGACGTATAACGTGTAACGTATAACGTATAACGTATAACGTATAACGTATAACGTATAAAGTATAACGTATAACGTATAACGTATAACGTATAACGTACAACGTATAACGTATAACCTATAACGTATAACGTATAACGTATAACGTATAAAGTATAACGTATAACGTATAACGTATAACGTATAACGTATAACGTATAACGTATAACGTATAACGTATAACGTATAACGTATAACGTATAACGTATAACGTATAACGTATAACGTATAACGTATAACGTATAACGTATAACGTATAACGTATAACGTATAACGTATAACGTATAACGTATAACGTATAACGTATAACGTATAACGTATAACGTATAACCTATGACGTATAACGTATAACGTATAACGCATAACGTATAACGTATAACGTATAACCTATGACGTATAACGTATAACGTATAACGTATAACGTGTAACGTATAACGTATAACGTATAACCTATGACGTATAACGTATAACGTATAACGTATAACGTATAACGTATAACGTATAACGTATAACGTATAACGTATAACGTATAACCTATGACGTATAACGTATAACGTATAACGCATAACGTATAACGTATAACGTATAACCTATGACGTATAACGTATAACGTATAACGTATAACGTATAACGTATAACGTATAAAGTATAACGTATAACCTATGACGTATAACGTGTAATGTATAACGTATAACGTATAACGTATAACGTATAACGTATAATGTATAAAGTATAACGTATAACGTATAACGTATAACGTATAACGTATAACGTATAACGTATAACGTATAACGAATAACGTATAACGTATAACGTATAACGTACAACGTATAACGTATAACGTATAACGTATAACGTATAACGTATAACGTATAACGTATAACGTATAACGTACAACGTATAACGTACAACGTATAACGTACAACGTATAACGTACAACGTATAACGTACAACGTATAACGTACAACGTATAACGTACAACGTATAACGTAGAACGTAGAACGTATAACGTATAACGTATAACGTATAACGTATAACGTATAACGTATAACGTATAACGTATAACGTATAACGTATAACGTATAACGTATAACCTATGACGTATAACGTATAACGTATAACGCATAACGTATAACGTATAACGTATAACCTATGACGTATAACGTATAACGTATAACGTATAACGTATAACGTATAAAGTATAACGTATAACCTATGACGTATAACGTGTAACGTATAACGCATAACGTATAACGTATAACGTATAACGTATAACGTATAACGTATAACGTATAAAGTATAACGTATAACGTATAACGTATAACGTATAACGTATAACGTATAACGTATAACGAATAACGTATAACGTATAACGTATAACGTACAACGTATAACGTATAACGTATAACGTATAACGTATAAGGTATAACGTATAACGTATAACGTATAACGTATAACGTACAACGTATAACGTACAACGTATAACGTACAACGTATAACGTACAACGTATAACGTACAACGTATAACGTACAACGTATAACGTAGAACGTAGAACGTATAACGTATAACGTATAACGTATAACGTATAACGTATAACGTATAACGTATAACGTATAACGTATAACGTATAACGTATAACGTATAACGTATAACGTATAACGTATAACGTATAAAGTATAACGTATAACGTATAACGTAAAACGTATAACGTATAACGTATAACGTATAACGTATAACGTATAACGTATAACGTATAACGTATAACGTATAACGTATAACGTATAACGTATAACGTATAACGTATAACGTATAACGTATAACGTATAACGTATAACGTATAACGTATAACGTATAACGTATAACCTATGACGTATAACGTAAAACGTATAACACATAACGTATAACGTATAACGTATAACCTATGACGTATAACGTATAACGTATAACGTATAACGTATAACGTATAACGTATAAAGTATAACGTATAACCTATGACGTATATCGTGTAACGTATAACGTATAACGTATAACGTATAACGTATAACGTATAATGTATAAAGTATAACGTATAACGTATAACGTATAACGTATAACGTATAACGTATAACGTATAACGTATAACGTATAACGAATAACGTATAACGTATAACGTATAACGTACAACGTATAACGTATAACGTATAACGTATAACGTATAACGTATAACGTATAACGTATAACGTATAACGTATAACGTACAACGTATAACGTACAACGTATAACGTACAACGTATAACGTACAACGTATAACGTACAACGTATAACGTACAACGTATAACGTAGAACGTAGAACGTATAACGTATAACGTATAACGTATAACGTATAACGTATAACGTATAACGTATAACGTATAACGTATAACGTATAACGTATAACGTATAACGTATAACGTATAACGTATAACGTATAACGTATAAAGTATAACGTATAACGTATAACGTAAAACGTATAACGTATAACGTATAACGTATAACGTATAACGTATAACGTATAACGTATAACGTATAACGTATAACGTATAACGTATAACGTATAACGTATAACGTATAACGTATAACGTATAACGTATAACGTATAACGTATAACCTATGACGTATAACGTATAACGTATAACGCATAACGTATAACGTATAACGTATAACCTATGACGTATAACGTATAACGTATAACGTATAACGTATAACGTATAAAGTATAACGTATAACCTATGACGTATAACGTGTAACGTATAACGTATAACGTATAACGTATAACGTATAACGTATAACGTATAAAGTATAACGTATAACGTATAACGTATAACGTATAACGTATAACGTATAACGTATAACGTATAACGAATAACGTATAACGTATAACGTATAACGTATAACGTATAACGTATAACGTATAACGTATAACGTATAACGTATAAAGTATAACGTATAACGTATAACGTAAAACGTATAACGTATAACGTATAACGTACAACGTATAACGTATAACGTATAACGTATAACGTAAAACGTATAACGTATAACGTATAACGTATAACGTATAACGTATAACGTATAACGTATAACGTATAACGTAAAACGTATAACGTATAACGTATAACGTATAACGTATAACCTATGACGTATAACGTATAACGTATAACGTATAACGTATAACGTAGAACGTATAACGTATAACGTATAACGTATAACGTATAACGTATAACCTATGACGTATAACGTATAACGTATAACGTATAACGTATAACGTATAAAGTATAACGTATAACCTATGACGTATAACGTGTAACGTATAACGTATAACGTATAACGTATAACGTATAACGTATAATGTATAAAGTATAACGTATAACGTATAACGTATAACGTATAACGTATAACGTATAACGTATAACGTATAACGAATAACGTATAACGTATAACGTATAACGTATAACGTATAACGTATAACGTATAAGGTATAACGTATAACGTATAACGTATAACGTATAACGTATAACGTATAACGTATAACGTATAACCTATGACGTATAACGTATAACGTATAACGCATAACGTATAACGTATAACGTATAACCTATGACGTATAACGTATAACGTATAACGTATAACGTATAACGTATAACGTATAAAGTATAACGTATAACCTATGACGTATAACGTGTAATGTATAACGTATAACGTATAACGTATAACGTATAACGTATAATGTATAAAGTATAACGTATAACGTATAACGTATAACGTATAACGTATAACGTATAACGTATAACGTATAACGAATAACGTATAACGTATAACGTATAACGTACAACGTATAACGTATAACGTATAACGTATAACGTATAACGTATAACGTATAACGTATAACGTATAACGTACAACGTATAACGTACAACGTATAACGTACAACGTATAACGTACAACGTATAACGTACAACGTATAACGTACAACGTATAACGTACAACGTATAACGTAGAACGTAGAACGTATAACGTATAACGTATAACGTATAACGTATAACGTATAACGTATAACGTATAACGTATAACGTATAACGTATAACGTATAACGTATAACCTATGACGTATAACGTATAACGTATAACGCATAACGTATAACGTATAACGTATAACCTATGACGTATAACGTATAACGTATAACGTATAACGTATAACGTATAAAGTATAACGTATAACCTATGACGTATAACGTGTAACGTATAACGCATAACGTATAACGTATAACGTATAACGTATAACGTATAACGTATAACGTATAAAGTATAACGTATAACGTATAACGTATAACGTATAACGTATAACGTATAACGTATAACGAATAACGTATAACGTATAACGTATAACGTACAACGTATAACGTATAACGTATAACGTATAACGTATAAGGTATAACGTATAACGTATAACGTATAACGTATAACGTACAACGTATAACGTACAACGTATAACGTACAACGTATAACGTACAACGTATAACGTACAACGTATAACGTACAACGTATAACGTAGAACGTAGAACGTATAACGTATAACGTATAACGTATAACGTATAACGTATAACGTATAACGTATAACGTATAAAGTATAACGTATAACGTATAACGTAAAACGTATAACGTATAACGTATAACGTATAACGTATAACGTATAACGTATAACGTATAACGTATAACGTATAACGTATAACGTATAACGTATAACGTATAACGTATAACGTATAACGTATAACGTATAACGTATAACGTATAACGTATAACCTATGACGTATAACGTAAAACGTATAACACATAACGTATAACGTATAACGTATAACCTATGACGTATAACGTATAACGTATAACGTATAACGTATAAAGTATAACGTATAACCTATGACGTATATCGTGTAACGTATAACGTATAACGTATAACGTATAACGTATAACGTATAATGTATAAAGTATAACGTATAACGTATAACGTATAACGTATAACGTATAACGTATAACGTATAACGTATAACGAATAACGTATAACGTATAACGTATAACGTACAACGTATAACGTATAACGTATAACGTATAACGTATAACGTATAACGTATAACGTATAACGTATAACGTATAACGTACAACGTATAACGTACAACGTATAACGTACAACGTATAACGTACAACGTATAACGTACAACGTATAACGTACAACGTATAACGTACAACGTATAACGTAGAACGTAGAACGTATAACGTATAACGTATAACGTATAACGTATAACGTATAACGTATAACGTATAACGTATAACGTATAACGTATAACGTATAACGTATAACGTATAACGTATAACGTATAACGTATAAAGTATAACGTATAACGTATAACGTAAAACGTATAACGTATAACGTATAACGTATAACGTATAACGTATAACGTATAACGTATAACGTATAACGTATAACGTATAACGTATAACGTATAACGTATAACGTATAACGTATAACGTATAACGTATAACGTATAACCTATGACGTATAACGTATAACGTATAACGCATAACGTATAACGTATAACGTATAACCTATGACGTATAACGTATAACGTATAACGTATAACGTATAACGTATAAAGTATAACGTATAACCTATGACGTATAACGTGTAACGTATAACGTATAACGTATAACGTATAACGTATAACGTATAACGTATAAAGTATAACGTATAACGTATAACGTATAACGTATAACGTATAACGTATAACGTATAACGTATAACGAATAACGTATAACGTATAACGTATAACGTATAACGTATAACGTATAACGTATAACGTATAACGTATAACGTATAAAGTATAACGTATAACGTATAACGTAAAACGTATAACGTATAACGTATAACGTACAACGTATAACGTATAACGTATAACGTATAACGTAAAACGTATAACGTATAACGTATAACGTATAACGTATAACGTATAACGTATAACGTATAACGTATAACGTAAAACGTATAACGTATAACGTATAACGTATAACGTATAACCTATGACGTATAACGTATAACGTATAACGTATAACGTATAACGTAGAACGTATAACGTATAACGTATAACGTATAACGTATAACGTATAACCTATGACGTATAACGTATAACGTATAACGTATAACGTATAACGTATAAAGTATAACGTATAACCTATGACGTATAACGTGTAACGTATAACGTATAACGTATAACGTATAACGTATAACGTATAATGTATAAAGTATAACGTATAACGTATAACGTATAACGTATAACGTATAACGTATAACGTATAACGTATAACGAATAACGTATAACGTATAACGTATAACGTATAACGTATAACGTATAACGTATAAGGTATAACGTATAACGTATAACGTATAACGTATAACGTATAACGTATAACGTATAACGTATAAAGTATAACGTATAACGTATAACGTATAACGTATAACGTATAACGTATAACGTATAACGTATAACGTATAACGTATAACGTATAACGTATAACGTATAACGTATAACGTATAACGTATAACGTATAACGTATAACGTATAACGTATAACGTATAACGTATAACGTATAACGTATAACGTATAACCTATGACGTATAACGTATAACGTATAACGCATAACGTATAACGTATAACGTATAACCTATGACGTATAACGTATAACGTATAACGTATAACGTATAACGTATAACGTATAACGTATAACGTATAACCTATGACGTATAACGTATAACGTATAACGTATAACGTATAACGTATAAAGTATAACGTATAACCTATGACGTATAACGTGTAACGTATAACGTATAACGTATAACGTATAACGTATAACGTATAACGTATAAAGTATAACGTATAACGTATAACGTATAACGTATAACGTATAACGTATAACGTATAACGTATAACGTATAACGTATAACGAATAACGTATAACGTATAACGTATAACGTACAACGTATAACGTATAACGTATAACGTATAACGTATAAGGTATAACGTATAACGTATAACGTATAACGTATAACGTACAACGTATAACGTACAACGTATAACGTACAACGTATAACGTACAACGTATAACGTACAACGTATAACGTACAACGTATAACGTAGAACGTATAACGTATAACGTATAACGTATAACGTATAACGTATAACGTATAACGTATAACGTATAACGTATAACGTATAACGTATAACGTATAACGTATAACGTATAACGTATAACGTATAACGTATAACGTATAACGTATAAAGTATAACGTATAACGTATAACGTAAAACGTATAACGTATAACGTATAACGTATAACGTATAACGTATAACGTATAACGTATAACGTATAACGTATAACGTATAACGTATAACGTATAACGTATAACGTATAACGTATAACGTATAACGTATAACCTATGACGTATAACGTATAACGTATAACGCATAACGTATAACGTATAACGTATAACCTATGACGTATAACGTATAACGTATAACGTATAACGTATAACGTATAACGTATAAAGTATAACGTATAACCTATGACGTATAACGTGTAATGTATAACGTATAACGTATAACGTATAACGTATAACGTATAATGTATAAAGTATAACGTATAACGTATAACGTATAACGTATAACGTATAACGTATAACGTATAACGTATAACGAATAACGTATAACGTATAACGTATAACGTACAACGTATAACGTATAACGTATAACGTATAACGTATAACGTATAACGTATAACGTATAACGTACAACGTATAACGTACAACGTATAACGTACAACGTATAACGTACAACGTATAACGTACAACGTATAACGTACAACGTATAACGTACAACGTATAACGTACAACGTATAACGTAGAACGTAGAACGTATAACGTATAACGTATAACGTATAACGTATAACGTATAACGTATAACGTATAACGTATAACGTATAACGTATAACGTATAACGTATAACGTATAACGTATAACCTATGACGTATAACGTATAACGTATAACGCATAACGTATAACGTATAACGTATAACCTATGACGTATAACGTATAACGTATAACGTATAACGTATAACGTATAAAGTATAACGTATAACCTATGACGTATAACGTGTAACGTATAACGTATAACGTATAACGTATAACGTATAACGTATAACGTATAACGTATAACGTATAACGTATAAAGTATAACGTATAACGTATAACGTATAACGTATAACGTATAACGTATAACGTATAACGTATAACGAATAACGTATAACGTATAACGTATAACGTACAACGTATAACGTATAACGTATAACGTATAACGTATAAGGTATAACGTATAACGTATAACGTATAACGTATAACGTACAACGTATAACGTACAACGTATAACGTACAACGTATAACGTACAACGTATAACGTACAACGTATAACGTACAACGTATAACGTAGAACGTAGAACGTATAACGTATAACGTATAACGTATAACGTATAACGTATAACGTATAACGTATAACGTATAACGTATAACGTATAACGTATAACGTATAACGTATAACGTATAACGTATAACGTATAACGTATAAAGTATAACGTATAACGTATAACGTAAAACGTATAACGTATAACGTATAACGTATAACGTATAACGTATAACGTATAACGTATAACGTATAACGTATAACGTATAACGTATAACGTATAACGTATAACGTATAACGTATAACGTATAACGTATAACGTATAACGTATAACCTATGACGTATAACGTAAAACGTATAACACATAACGTATAACGTATAACGTATAACCTATGACGTATAACGTATAACGTATAACGTATAACGTATAACGTATAAAGTATAACGTATAACCTATGACGTATAACGTGTAACGTATAACGTATAACGTATAACGTATAACGTATAACGTATAATGTATAAAGTATAACGTATAACGTATAACGTATAACGTATAACATATAACGTATAACGTATAACGTATAACGAATAACGTATAACGTACAACGTATAACGTACAACGTATAACGTATAACGTATAACGTATAACGTATAACGTATAACGTATAACGTATAACGTACAACGTATAACGTACAACGTATAACGTACAACGTATAACGTACAACGTATAACGTACAACGTATAACGTACAACGTATAACGTAGAACGTAGAACGTATAACGTATAACGTATAACGTATAACGTATAACGTATAACGTATAACGTATAACGTATAACGTATAACGTATAACGTATAACGTATAACGTATAACGTATAACGTATAACGTATAACGTATAAAGTATAACGTATAACGTATAACGTAAAACGTATAACGTATAACGTATAACGTATAACGTATAACGTATAACGTATAACGTATAACGTATAACGTATAACGTATAACGTATAACGTATAACGTATAACGTATAACGTATAACGTATAACGTATAACGTATAACCTATGACGTATAACGTATAACGTATAACGCATAACGTATAACGTATAACGTATAACCTATGACGTATAACGTATAACGTATAACGTATAACGTATAACGTATAAAGTATAACGTATAACCTATGACGTATAACGTGTAACGTATAACGTATAACGTATAACGTATAACGTATAACGTATAACGTATAAAGTATAACGTATAACGTATAACGTATAACGTATAACGTATAACGTATAACGTATAACGTATAACGTATAACGAATAACGTATAACGTATAACGTATAACGTATAACGTATAACGTATAACGTATAACGTATAACGTATAACGTATAAAGTATAACGTATAACGTATAACGTAAAACGTATAACGTATAACGTATAACGTACAACGTATAACGTATAACGTATAACGTATAACGTAAAACGTATAACGTATAACGTATAACGTATAACGTATAACGTATAACGTATAACGTATAACGTAAAACGTATAACGTATAACGTATAACGTATAACGTATAACCTATGACGTATAACGTATAACGTATAACGTATAACGTATAACGTAAAACGTATAACGTATAACGTATAACGTATAACGTATAACCTATGACGTATAACGTATAACGTATAACGTATAACGTATAACGTATAAAGTATAACGTATAACCTATGACGTATAACGTGTAACGTATAACGTATAACGTATAACGTATAACGTATAACGTATAATGTATAAAGTATAACGTATAACGTATAACGTATAACGTATAACGTATAACGTATAACGTATAACGTATAACGTATAACGAATAACGTATAACGTATAACGTATAACGTACAACGTATAACGTATAACGTATAACGTATAACGTATAACGTATAACGTATAACGTATAACCTATGACGTATAACGTATAACGTATAACGCATAACGTATAACGTATAACGTATAACCTATGACGTATAACGTATAACGTATAACGTATAACGTATAACGTATAAAGTATAACGTATAACCTATGACGTATAACGTGTAACGTATAACGTATAACGTATAACGTATAACGTAAAACGTATAACGTATAACGTATAACGTATAACGTATAACGTATAACGTATAACGTATAACGTATAACGTATAACGTATAACGTATAACGTATAACGTATAACGTATAACGTATAAGGTATAACGTATAACGTATAACGTATAACGTATAACGTATAACGTATAACGTATAACGTATAAAGTATAACGTATAACGTATAACGTATAACGTATAACGTATAACGTATAACGTATAACGTATAACGTATAACGTATAACGTATAACGTATAACGTATAACGTATAACGTATAACGTATAACGTATAACGTATAACGTATAACGTATAACGTATAACGTATAACGTATAACGTATAACCTATGACGTATAACGTATAACGTATAACGCATAACGTATAACGTATAACGTATAACCTATGACGTATAACGTATAACTTATAACGTATAACGTATAACGTATAACGTATAACGTATAACGTATAACCTATGACGTATAACGTATAACGTATAACGTATAACGTATAACGTATAAAGTATAACGTATAACCTATGACGTATAACGTGTAACGTATAACGTATAACGTATAACGTATAACGTATAAAGTATAACGTATAACCTATGACGTATAACGTGTAACGTATAACGTATAACGTATAACGTATAACGTATAACGTATAATGTATAAAGTATAACGTATAACGTATAACGTATAACGTATAACGTATAACGTATAACGTATAACGTATAACGTATAACGAATAACGTATAACGTATAACGTATAACGTACAACGTATAACGTATAACGTATAACGTATAACGTATAACGTATAACGTATAACGTATAACGTATAACGTATAACGTATAACGTATAACGTATAACGTATAACGTATAACGTATAACGTATAACCTATGACGTATAACGTATAACGTATAACGCATAACGTATAACGTATAACGTATAACCTATGACGTATAACGTATAACGTATAACGTATAACGTATAACGTATAAAGTATAACGTATAACCTATGACGTATAACGTGTAACGTATAACGTATAACGTATAACGTATAACGTATAACGTATAACGTATAAAGTATAACGTATAACGTATAACGTATAACGTATAACGTATAACGTATAACGTATAACGTATAACGAATAACGTATAACGTATAACGTATAACGTATAACGTATAACGTATAACGTATAACGTATAACGTATAACGTATAAAGTATAACGTATAACGTATAACGTAAAATGTATAACGTATAACGTATAACGTACAACGTATAACGTATAACGTATAACGTATAACGTAAAACGTATAACGTATAACGTATAACGTATAACGTATAACGTATAACGTATAACGTATAACGTAAAACGTATAACGTATAACGTATAACGTATAACGTATAACCTATGACGTATAACGTATAACGTATAACGTATAACGTATAACGTAAAACGTATAACGTATAACGTATAACGTATAACGTATAACCTATGACGTATAACGTATAACGTATAACGTATAACGTATAACGTATAAAGTATAACGTATAACCTATGACGTATAACGTGTAACGTATAACGTATAACGTATAACGTATAACGTATAACGTATAATGTATAAAGTATAACGTATAACGTATAACGTATAACGTATAACGTATAACGTATAACGTATAACGTATAACGTATAACGAATAACGTATAACGTATAACGTATAACGTACAACGTATAACGTATAACGTATAACGTATAACGTATAACGTATAACGTATAACGTATAACCTATGACGTATAACGTATAACGTATAACGCATAACGTATAACGTATAACGTATAACCTATGACGTATAACGTATAACGTATAACGTATAACGTATAACGTATAAAGTATAACGTATAACCTATGACGTATAACGTGTAACGTATAACGTATAACGTATAACGTATAACGTAAAACGTATAACGTATAACGTATAACGTACAACGTATAACGTATAACGTATAACGTATAACGTATAACGTATAACGTATAACGTATAACGTATAACGTATAACGTATAACGTATAACGTATAACGTATAACGTATAACGTATAACGTATAACGTATAAGGTATAACGTATAACGTATAACGTATAACGTATAACGTATAACGTATAACGTATAACGTATAAAGTATAACGTATAACGTATAACGTATAACGTATAACGTATAACGTATAACGTATAACGTATAACGTATAACGTATAACGTATAACGTATAACGTATAACGTATAACGTATAACGTATAACGTATAACGTATAACGTATAACGTATAACGTATAACGTATAACGTATAACGTATAACCTATGACGTATAACGTATAACGTATAACGCATAACGTATAACGTATAACGTATAACCTATGACGTATAACGTATAACTTATAACGTATAACGTATAACGTATAACGTATAACGTATAACGTATAACGTATAACGTACAACGTATAACGTATAACGTATAACGTATAACGTATAAGGTATAACGTATAACGTATAACGTATAACGTATAACGTACAACGTATAACGTACAACGTATAACGTACAACGTATAACGTACAACGTATAACGTACAACGTATAACGTACAACGTATAACGTAGAACGTAGAACGTATAACGTATAACGTATAACGTATAACGTATAACGTATAACGTATAACGTATAACGTATAACGTATAACGTATAACGTATAACGTATAACGTATAACGTATAACGTATAACGTATAACGTATAACGTATAAAGTATAACGTATAACGTATAACGTAAAACGTATAACGTATAACGTATAACGTATAACGTATAACGTATAACGTATAACGTATAACGTATAACGTATAACGTATAACGTATAACGTATAACGTATAACGTATAACGTATAACGTATAACGTATAACGTATAACGTATAACGTATAACCTATGACGTATAACGTATAACGTATAACGCATAACGTATAACGTATAACGTATAACCTATGACGTATAACGTATAACGTATAACGTATAACGTATAACGTATAACGTATAAAGTATAACGTATAACCTATGACGTATAACGTGTAATGGATAACGTATAACGTATAACGTATAACGTATAACGTATAATGTATAAAGTATAACGTATAACGTATAACGTATAACGTATAACGTATAACGTATAACGTATAACGTATAACGTATAACGTATAACGTATAACGAATAACGTATAACGTATAACGTATAACGTACAACGTATAACGTATAACGTATAACGTATAACGTATAACGTATAACGTATAACGTATAACGTACAACGTATAACGTACAACGTATAACGTACAACGTATAACGTACAACGTATAACGTACAACGTATAACGTACAACGTATAACGTACAACGTATAACGTAGAACGTAGAACGTATAACGTATAACGTATAACGTATAACGTATAACGTATAACGTATAACGTATAACGAATAACGTATAACGTATAACGTATAACGTATAACCTATGACGTATAACGTATAACGTATAACGCATAACGTATAACGTATAACGTATAACCTATGACGTATAACGTATAACGTATAACGTATAACGTATAACGTATAAAGTATAACGTATAACCTATGACGTATAACGTGTAACGTATAACGTATAACGTATAACGTATAACGTATAACGTATAACGTATAACGTATAACGTATAAAGTATAACGTATAACGTATAACGTATAACGTATAACGTATAACGTATAACGTATAACGTATAACGAATAACGTTTAACGTATAAAGTATAACGTACAACGTATAACGTATAACGTATAACGTATAACGTATAACGTATAACGTATAACGTATAACGTACAACGTATAACGTACAACGTATAACGTACAACGTATAACGTACAACGTATAACGTACAAAGTATAACGTACAACGTATAACGTACAACGTATAACGTAGAACGTAGAACGTATAACGTATAACGTATAACGTATAACGTATAACGTATAACGTATAACGTATAACGTATAACGTATAACGTATAACGTATAACGTATAACGTATAACGTATAACGTATAACGTATAACGTATAACGTATAACGTATAACGTATAACGTATAACGTATAACGTATAAAGTATAACGTATAACGTATAACGTATAACGTATAACGTATAACGTATAACGTATAACGTATAACGTATAACGTATAACGAATAACGTATAACGTATAACGTATAACGTACAACGTATAACGTATAACGTATAACGTATAACGTGTAAGGTATAACGTATAACGTATAACGTATAACGTATAACGTACAACGTATAACGTACAACGTATAACGTACAACGTATAACGTACAACGTATAACGTACAACGTATAACGTACAACGTATAACGTAGAACGTAGAACGTATAACGTATAACGTATAACGTATAACGTATAACGTATAACGTATAACGTATAACGTATAACGTATAACGTATAACGTATAACGTATAACGTATAACGTATAACGTATAACGTATAACGTATTACGTATAAAGTATAACGTATAACGTATAACGTAAAACGTATAACGTATAACGTATAACGTATAACGTATAACGTATAACGTATAACGTATAACGTATAACGTATAACGTATAACGTACAACGTATAACGTATAACGTATAACGTATAACGTATAACCTATGACGTATAACGTATAACGTATAACGCATAACGTATAACGTATAACGTATAACCTATGACGTATAACGTATAACGTATAACGTATAACGTATAACGTATAACGTATAAAGTATAACGTATAACCTATGACGTATAACGTGTAATGTATAACGTATAACGTATAACGTATAACGTATAACGTATAATGTATAAAGTATAACGTATAACGTATAACGTATAACGTATAACGTATAACGTATAACGTATAACGTATAACGAATAACGTATAACGTATAACGTATAACGTACAACGTATAACGTATAACGTATAACGTATAACGTATAACGTATAACGTATAACGTATAACGTACAACGTATAACGTACAACGTATAACGTACAACGTATAACGTACAACGTATAACGTACAACGTATAACGTACAACGTATAACGTACAACGTATAACGTAGAACGTAGAACGTATAACGTATAACGTATAACGTATAACGTATAACGTATAACGTATAACGTATAACGTATAACGTATAACGTATAACGTATAACGTATAACGTATAAAGTATAACGTATAACGTATAACGTATAACGTATAAAGTATAACGTATAACGTATAACGAATAACGTATAACGTATAACGTATAACGTACAACGTATAACGTATAACGTATAACGTATAACGTATAACGTATAACGTGTAACGTATAAGGTATAACGTATAACGTATAACGTACAACGTATAACGTACAACGTATAACGTACAACGTATAACGTACAACGTATAACGTACAACGTATAACGTACAACGTATAACGTAGAACGTAGAACGTATAACGTATAACGTATAACGTATAACGTATAACGTATAACGTATAACGTATAACGTATAACGTATAACGTATAACGTATAACGTATAACGTATAACGTATAACGTATAACGTATAACGTATAACGTATAACGTATAACGTATAACGTATAACGTATAAAGTATAACGTATAACGTATAACGTAAAACGTATAACGTATAACGTATAACGTATAACGTATAACGTATAACGTATAACGTATAACGTATAACGTATAACGTATAACGTATAACGTATAACGTATAACGTATAACGTATAACGTATAACGTATAACCTATGACGTATAACGTATAACGTATAACGCATAACGTATAATGTATAACGTATAACCTATGACGTATAACGTATAACGTATAACGTATAACGTATAACGTATAACGTATAAAGTATAACGTATAACCTATGACGTATAACGTGCAATGTATAACGTATAACGTATAACGTATAACGTATAACGTATAATGTATAAAGTATAACGTATAACGTATAACGTATAACGTATAACGTATAACGTATAACGTATAACGTATAACGAATAACGTATAACGTATAACGTATAACGTACAACGTATAACGTATAACGTATAACGTATAACGTATAACGTATAACGTATAACGTATAACGTACAACGTATAACGTACAACGTATAACGTACAACGTATAACGTACAACGTATAACGTACAACGTATAACGTACAACGTATAACGTACAACGTATAACGTAGAACGTAGAACGTATAACGTATAACGTATAACGTATAACGTATAACGTATAACGTATAACGTATAACGTATAACGTATAACGTATAACGTATAACGTATAACGTATAACGTATAACGTATAACGTATAACGTATAACGTATAAAGTATAACGTATAACGTATAACGTAAATCGTATAACGTATAACGTATAACGTATAACGTATAACGTATAACGTATAACGTATAACGTATAACGTATAACGTATAACGTATAACGTATAACGTATAACGTATAACGTATAACGTATAACGTATAATGTATAACCTATGACGTATAACGTATAACGTATAACGCATAACGTATAACGTATAACGTATAACCTATGACGTATAACGTATAACGTATAACGTATAACGTATAACGTATAAAGTATAACGTATAACCTATGACGTATAACGTGTAACGTATAACGTATAACGTATAACGTATAACGTATAACGTATAACGTATAACGTATAACGTATAAAGTATAACGTATAACGTATAACGTATAACGTATAACGTATAACGTATAACGTATAACGTATAACGAATAACGTATAACGTATAACGTATAACGTACAACGTATAACGTATAACGTATAACGTATAACGTATAACGTATAACGTACAACGTATAACGTACAACGTATAACGTACAACGTATAACGTACAACGTATAACGTACAACGCATAACGTATAACGTATAACGTATAACCTATGACGTATAACGTATAACGTATAACGTATAACGTATAGCGTATAACGTATAACGTATAACCTATGACGTATAACGTGTAACGTATAACGTATAACGTATAACGTATAACGTATAACGTATAACGTATAACGTATAAAGTATAACGTATAACGTATAACGTATAACGTATAAAGTATAACGTATAACGTATAACGTATAACGAATAACGTATAACGTATAACGTATAACGTACAACGTATAACGTATAACGTATAACGTATAACGTATAACGTATAACGTATAACGTATAACGTATAACGTATAACGTATAACGTATAACGTATAACGTATAACGTATAACGTATAACCTATGACGTATAACGTATAACGTATAACCTATGACGTATAACGTATAACGTATAACGTATAACGTATAACGTATAACGTATAACGTATAACGTATAACGCATAACGTATAACGCATAACCTATGACGTATAACGTATAACGTATAACGTATAACTAATAACGTATAACGTATAACGTATAACGTGGAACGTATAACGTGGAACGTATAACGTATAACGTATAACATGTAACGTATAACGTATAACGTATAACGAATAACGTATAACGTATAACGTATAACGTATAACGTATAACGTATAACGTATAACGTATAACGTATAACGTATAACGTATAACGTATAACGTATAACGTATAACGTATAACGTATAACGTATAACGTATAACCTATGACGTATAACGTATAACGTATAACGTATAACGTATAACGTATAACGTATAACGTATAACGTATAACCTATGACGTATAACGTGTAACGTATAACGTATAACGTATAACGTATAACGTATAACGTATAACGTATAACGTATAACGTATAACGTATAACGTATAACGTATAACGTATAACGTATAACGTATAACGTATAACGTATAAGGTATAACGTATAACGTATAACGTATAACGTATAACGTATAACGTATAACGTATAACGTATAACGTATAACGTATAACGTATAACGTATAACGTATAACGTATAACGTATAACGTATAACGTATAACGTATGACGTATAACGTATAACGTATAACGTATAACCTATGACGTATAACGTATAACGTATAACGTATAACATATAACGTATTACGTATAACGCATAACGTATAACGCATAACCTATGACGTATAACGTATAACGTATATCGTATAACTAATAACGTATAACGTATAACGTATAACGTATAACGTATAACGAATAACGTATATCATGTAATGTATAACGTATAACGTATAACGAATAACGTATAACGTATAACGTATAACGTGTAACGTATAACGTATAACGTATAACGTGTAACGTATAACGTATAACGTATAACGTATAACGTATAACGTATAACGTATAACGTATAACGTATAACGTATAACGTATAACGTATAACGTATAACGTATAACGTATAACGTATAACGTATAACGTATAACGTATAAGGTATAACGTATAACGTATAACGTATAACGTATAACGTATAACGTATAACGTATAACGTATAACGTATAACGTATAACGTATAACGTATAACGTATAACGTATAACGTATAACGTATAACGTATGACGTATAACGTATAACGTATAACGTATAACCTATGACGTATAACGTATAACGTATAACGTATAACATATAACGTATTACGTATAACGCATAACGTATAACGCATAACCTATGACGTATAACGTATAACGTATATCGTATAACTAATAACGTATAACGTATAGCGTATAACGTATAACGTATAACGAATAACGTATATCATGTAATGTATAACGTATAACGTATAACGAATAACGTATAACGTATAACGTATAACGTATAACGTATAACGTATAACGTATAACGTATAACGTATAACGTATAACGTATAACGTATAACGTATAACGTATAACGTATAACGTATAACGTATAACGTATAACGTATAACGTATAACGTATAACGTATTACGTATAACGTACAACGTATAACGTACAACGTATAACGTATCACGTATAACGTATTACGAATAACGTATAACGTATGACGTATAACGTATGACGTATAACGTATAACGTATAACGTATAACGTATAACGTATAACGTATAACGTATAACGTATAAGGTATAACGTATAACGTATAACGTATAACGTATAACGTATAACGTATAACGTATAACGTATAACGTATAACGTATAACGTATAACGTATAACGTATAACGTATAACGTATAACGTATAACGTATAACGTATAACGTATAACGTATAACGTATGACGTATAACGTATAACGTATAACGTATAACCTATGACGTATAACGTATAACGTATAACGTATAACATATAACGTATTACGTATAACGCATAACGTATAACGCATAACCTATGACGTATAACGTATAACGTATATCGTATAACTAATAACGTATAACGTATAGCGTATAACGTATAACGTATAACGAATAACGTATATCATGTAATGTATAACGTATAACGTATAACGTATAACGTATAACGTATAACGTATAACGTATAACGTATAACGTATAACGTATAAGGTATAACGTATAACGTATAACGTATAACGTATAACGTATAACGTATAACGTATAACGTATAACGTATGACGTATAACGTATAACGTATAACGTATAACCTATGACGTATAACGTATAACGTATAACGTATAACATATAACGTATTACGTATAACGCATAACGTATAACGCATAACCTATGACGTATAACGTATAACGTATATCGTATAACTAATAACGTATAACGTATAGCGTATAACGTATAACGTATAACGAATAACGTATATCATGTAATGTATAACGTATAACGTATAACGAATAACGTATAACGTATAACGTATAACGTATAACGTATAACGTATAACGTATAACGTATAACGTATAACGTATAACGTATAACGTATAACGTATAACGTATAACGTATAACATATAACGTATAACGTATAACGTATAACGTATAACGCATAACGTATAACGCATAACCCATGACGTATAACGTATAACGTATAACGTATAACTAATAACGTATAACGTATAACGTATAACGTATAACGTATAACGTATAACGTATATCATGTAATGTATAACGTATAACGTATAACGAATAACGTATAACGTATAACGTATAACGTGTAACGTATAACGTATAACGTAGAACGTATAACGTATAACGTATAACGTATAACGTATAACGTATAACGTATAACGTATAACGTATAACGTATAACGTATAACGTATAACGTATAACGTATAACGTATAACGTATAACGTAAAACGTATAACGTATAACGTATAACGTATAACGTATAACGTATAACCTATGAGGTATAACGTGTAACGTGTAACGTATAACGTATAACGTATAACGTATAACGTGTAACGTATAAAATATAACGTATAAAATATAACGTATAACGTATAACGTATAACGTAGAACGTATAACGTATAACGTATAACGTATAACGTATAACGTATAACGTATAACGTATAACGTATAACGTATAACGTATAACGTATAACGTAGAACGTATAACGTATAACGTATAACGTATAACGTATAACGTATAACGTATAACGTATAACGTATAACGTATAACGTATAACGTATAACGTATAACGTATAACGTATATCGTATAACGTATAACGTATAACGAATAACGTAAAACGTATAACGTATAACGTATGACGTGTAACGTGTAACGAATAACGTATAAAGAATAACGTATAACGTATATCGTATAACGTACAACTTATAACGTGTAACGAATAACGTATAAAGAATAACGTATAACGTATATCGTATAACGTACAACTTATAACGTATAACGTACAACGTATAACGTATAAAATATAACGTATAACGTATAACGTATAACGTATAACGTATAACGTATAACGTATAACGTATAACGTATAACGTATAACGTATAACCTATGACGTATAACGTATAACGTATAACGTATAACGTATAACGTATAACGTATAACGTATAACGTATAACGTATAACGTATAACGTATAACGTATAACGTATAACGTATAACGTATAACGTATAACCTATGACGTATAACGTATAACGTATAACGCATAACGTATAACGTATAACGTATAACCTATGACGTATAACGTATAACGTATAACGTATAACGTATAACGTATAACGTATAACGTATAACGTATAACCTATGACGTATAACGTATAACGTATAACGTATAACGTATAACGTATAAAGTATAACGTATAACCTATGACGTATAACGTGTAACGTATAACGTATAACGTATAACGTATAACGTATAACGTATAACGTATAAAGTATAACGTATAACGTATAACGTATAACGTATAACGTATAACGTATAACGTATAACGTATAACGAATAACGTATAACGTATAACGTATAACGTACAACGTATAACGTACAACGTATAACGTATAACGTATAAGGTATAACGTATAACGTATAACGTATAACGTATAACGTACAACGTATAACGTACAACGTATAACGTACAACGTATAACGTACAACGTATAACGTACAACGTATAACGTACAACGTATAACGTAGAACGTATAACGTATAACGTATAACGTATAACGTATAACGTATAACGTATAACGTATAACGTATAACGTATAACGTATAACGTATAACGTATAACGTATAACGTATAACGTATAACGTATAACGTATAACGTATAACGTATAAAGTATAACGTATAACGTATAACGTAAAACGTATAACGTATAACGTATAACGTATAACGTATAACGTATAACGTATAACGTATAACGTATAACGTATAACGTATAACGTATAACGTATAACGTATAACGTATAACGTATAACGTATAACGTATAACCTATGACGTATAACGTATAACGTATAACGCATAACGTATAACGTATAACGTATAACCTATGACGTATAACGTATAACGTATAACGTATAACGTATAACGTATAACGTATGACGTATAACGTATAACGTATAACGTATAACCTATGACGTATAACGTATAACGTATAACGTATAACATATAACGTATTACGTATAACGCATAACGTATAACGCATAACCTATGACGTATAACGTATAACGTATATCGTATAACTAATAACGTATAACGTATAGCGTATAACGTATAACGTATAACGAATAACGTATATCATGTAATGTATAACGTATAACGTATAACGTATAACGTATAACGTATAACGTATAACGTATAACGTATAACGTATAAGGTATAACGTATAACGTATAACGTATAACGTATAACGTATAACGTATAACGTATAACGTATAACGTATGACGTATAACGTATAACGTATAACGTATAACCTATGACGTATAACGTATAACGTATAACGTATAACATATAACGTATTACGTATAACGCATAACGTATAACGCATAACCTATGACGTATAACGTATAACGTATATCGTATAACTAATAACGTATAACGTATAGCGTATAACGTATAACGTATAACGAATAACGTATATCATGTAATGTATAACGTATAACGTATAACGAATAACGTATAACGTATAACGTATAACGTATAACGTATAACGTATAACGTATAACGTATAAAGTATAACGTATAACCTATGACGTATAACGTGTAACGTATAACGTATAACGTATAACGTATAACCTATGACGTATAACGTATAACGTATAACGCATAACGTATAACGCATAACCCATGACGTATAACGTATAACGTATAACGTATAACTAATAACGTATAACGTATAACGTATAACGTATAACGTATAACGTATAACGTATATCATGTAATGTATAACGTATAACGTATAACGAATAACGTATAACGTATAACGTATAACGTGTAACGTATAACGTATAACGTAGAACGTATAACGTATAACGTATAACGTATAACGTATAACGTATAACGTATAACGTATAACGTATAACGTATAACGTATAACGTATAACGTATAACGTATAACGTATAACGTATAACGTAAAACGTATAACGTATAACGTATAACGTATAACGTATAACGTATAACCTATGAGGTATAACGTGTAACGTGTAACGTATAACGTATAACGTATAACGTATAACGTGTAACGTATAAAATATAACGTATAAAATATAACGTATAACGTATAACGTATAACGTAGAACGTATAACGTATAACGTATAACGTATAACGTATAACGTATAACGTATAACGTATAACGTATAACGTATAACGTATAACGTATAACGTAGAACGTATAACGTATAACGTATAACGTATAACGTATAACGTATAACGTATAACGTATAACGTATAACGTATAACGTATAACGTATAACGTATAACGTATAACGTATATCGTATAACGTATAACGTATAACGAATAACGTAAAACGTATAACGTATAACGTATGACGTGTAACGTGTAACGAATAACGTATAAAGAATAACGTATAACGTATATCGTATAACGTACAACTTATAACGTGTAACGAATAACGTATAAAGAATAACGTATAACGTATATCGTATAACGTACAACTTATAACGTATAACGTACAACGTATAACGTATAAAATATAACGTATAACGTATAACGTATAACGTATAACGTATAACGTATAACGTATAACGTATAACGTATAACGTATAACGTATAACCTATGACGTATAACGTATAACGTATAACGTATAACGTATAACGTATAACGTATAACGTATAACGTATAACGTATAACGTATAACGTATAACGTATAACGTATAACGTATAACGTATAACGTATAACCTATGACGTATAACGTATAACGTATAACGCATAACGTATAACGTATAACGTATAACCTATGACGTATAACGTATAACGTATAACGTATAACGTATAACGTATAACGTATAACGTATAACGTATAACCTATGACGTATAACGTATAACGTATAACGTATAACGTATAACGTATAAAGTATAACGTATAACCTATGACGTATAACGTGTAACGTATAACGTATAACGTATAACGTATAACGTATAACGTATAACGTATAAAGTATAACGTATAACGTATAACGTATAACGTATAACCTATAACGTATAACGTATAACGTATAACGAATAACGTATAACGTATAACGTATAACGTACAACGTATAACGTATAACGTATAACGTATAACGTATAAGGTATAACGTATAACGTATAACGTATAACGTATAACGTACAACGTATAACGTACAACGTATAACGTACAACGTATAACGTACAACGTATAACGTACAACGTATAACGTACAACGTATAACGTAGAACGTATAACGTATAACGTATAACGTATAACGTATAACGTATAACGTATAACGTATAACGTATAACGTATAACGTATAACGTATAACGTATAACGTATAACGTATAACGTATAACGTATAAAGTATAACGTATAACGTATAACGTAAAACGTATAACGTATAACGTATAACGTATAACGTATAACGTATAACGTATAACGTATAACGTATAACGTATAACGTATAACGTATAACGTATAACGTATAACGTATAACGTATAACGTATAACGTATAACCTATGACGTATAACGTATAACGTATAACGCATAACGTATAACGTATAACGTATAACCTATGACGTATAACGTATAACGTATAACGTATAACGTATAACGTATAACGTATAAAGTATAACGTATAACCTATGACGTATAACGTGTAATGTATAACGTATAACGTATAACGTATAACGTATAACGTATAACGTATAAAGTATAACGTATAAAGTATAACGTATAACGTATAACGTATAACGTATAACGTATAACGTATAACGTATAACGTATAACGAATAACGTATAACGTATAACGTATAACGTACAACGTATAACGTATAACGTATAACGTATAACGTATAACGTATAACGTATAACATATAACGTACAACGTATAACGTACAACGTATAACGTACAACGTATAACGTACAACGTATAACGTACAACGTATAACGTACAACGTATAACGTACAACGTATAACGTACAACGTATAACGTAGAACGTAGAACGTATAACGTATAACGTATAACGTATAACGTATAACGTATAACGTATAACGTATAACGTATAACGTATAACGTATAACGTATAACGTATAACGTATAACGTATAACGTATAACCTATGACGTATAACGTATAACGTATAACGCATAACGTATAACGTATAACGTATAACCTATGACGTATAACGTATAACGTATAACGTATAACGTATAACGTATAAAGTATAACGTATAACCTATGACGTATAACGTGTAACGTATAACGTATAACGTATAACGTATAACGTATAACGTATAACGTATAACGTATAACGTATAAAGTATAACGTATAACGTATAACGTATAACGTATAACGTATAACGTATAACGTATAACGTATAACGAATAACGTATAACGTATAACGTATAACGTACAACGTATAACGTACAACGTATAACGTATAACGTATAAGGTATAACGTATAACGTATAACGTATAACGTATAACGTACAACGTATAACGTACAACGTATAACGTACAACGTATAACGTACAACGTATAACGTACAACGTATAACGTACAACGTATAACGTAGAACGTAGAACGTATAACGTATAACGTATAACGTATAACGTATAACGTATAACGTATAACGTATAACGTATAACGTATAACGTATAACGTATAACGTATAACGTATAACGTATAACGTATAAAGTATAACGTATAACGTATAACGTAAAACGTATAACGTATAACGTATAACGTATAACGTATAACGTATAACGTATAACGTATAACGTATAACGTATAACGTATAACGTATAACGTATAACGTATAACGTATAACGTATAACGTATAACGTATAACGTATAACCTATGACGTATAACGTAAAACGTATAACACATAACGTATAACGTATAACGTATAACCTATGACGTATAACGTATAACGTATAACGTATAACGTATAACGTATAAAGTATAACGTATAACCTATGACGTATAACGTGTAACGTATAACGTATAACGTATAACGTATAACGTATAACGTATAATGTATAAAGTATAACGTATAACGTATAACGTATAACGTATAACATATAACGTATAACGTATAACGTATAACGAATAACGTATAACGTACAACGTATAACGTACAACGTATAACGTATAACGTATAACGTATAACGTATAACGTATAACGTATAACGTATAACGTACAACGTATAACGTACAACGTATAACGTACAACGTATAACGTACAACGTATAACGTACAACGTATAACGTACAACGTATAACGTAGAACGTAGAACGTATAACGTATAACGTATAACGTATAACGTATAACGTATAACGTATAACGTATAACGTATAACGTATAACGTATAACGTATAACGTATAACGTATAACGTATAACGTATAACGTATAACGTATAAAGTATAACGTATAACGTATAACGTAAAACGTATAACGTATAACGTATAACGTATAACGTATAACGTATAACGTATAACGTATAACGTATAACGTATAACGTATAACGTATAACGTATAACGTATAACGTATAACGTATAACGTATAACGTATAACGTATAACCTATGACGTATAACGTATAACGTATAACGCATAACGTATAACGTATAACGTATAACCTATGACGTATAACGTATAACGTATAACGTATAACGTATAACGTATAACGTATAAAGTATAACGTATAACCTATGACGTATAACGTGTAACGTATAACGTATAACGTATAACGTATAACGTATAACGTATAACGTATAAAGTATAACGTATAACGTATAACGTATAACGTATAACGTATAACGTATAACGTATAACGTATAACGAATAACGTATAACGTATAACGTATAACGTATAACGTATAACGTATAACGTATAACGTATAACGTATAACGTATAAAGTATAACGTATAACGTATAACGTAAAACGTATAACGTATAACGTATAACGTACAACGTATAACGTATAACGTATAACGTATAACGTAAAACGTATAACGTATAACGTATAACGTATAACGTATAACGTATAACGTATAACGTATAACGTAAAACGTATAACGTATAACGTATAACGTATAACGTATAACCTATGACGTATAACGTATAACGTATAACGTATAACGTATAACGTAAAACGTATAACGTATAACGTATAACGTATAACGTATAACATATGACGTATAACGTATAACGTATAACGTATAACGTATAACGTATAAAGTATAACGTATAACCTATGACGTATAACGTGTAACGTATAACGTATAACGTATAACGTATAACGTATAACGTATAATGTATAAAGTATAACGTATAACGTATAACGTATAACGTATAACGTATAACGTATAACGTATAACGTATAACGTATAACGAATAACGTATAACGTATAACGTATAACGTACAACGTATAACGTATAACGTATAACGTATAACGTATAACGTATAACGTATAACGTATAACCTATGACGTATAACGTATAACGTATAACGCATAACGTATAACGTATAACGTATAACCTATGACGTATAACGTATAACGTATAACGTATAACGTATAACGTATAAAGTATAACGTATAACCTATGACGTATAACGTGTAACGTATAACGTATAACGTATAACGTATAACGTAAAACGTATAACGTATAACGTATAACGTACAACGTATAACGTATAACGTATAACGTATAACGTATAACGTATAACGTATAACGTATAACGTATAACGTATAACGTATAACGTATAACGTATAACGTATAACGTATAACGTATAACGTATAACGTATAAGGTATAACGTATAACGTATAACGTATAACGTATAACGTATAACGTATAACGTATAACGTATAAAGTATAACGTATAACGTATAACGTATAACGTATAACGTATAACGTATAACGTATAACGTATAACGTATAACGTATAACGTATAACGTATAACGTATAACGTATAACGTATAACGTATAACGTATAACGTATAACGTATAACGTATAACGTATAACGTATAACGTATAACGTATAACCTATGACGTATAACGTATAACGTATAACGCATAACGTATAACGTATAACGTATAACCTATGACGTATAACGTATAACTTATAACGTATAACGTATAACGTATAACGTATAACGTATAACGTATAACCTATGACGTATAACGTATAACGTATAACGTATAACGTATAACGTATAAAGTATAACGTATAACCTATGACGTATAACGTGTAACGTATAACGTATAACGTATAACGTATAACGTATAACGTATAACGTATAAAGTATAACGTATAACGTATAACGTATAACGTATAACGTGTAACGTATAACGTATAACGTATAACGAATAACGTATAACGTATAACGTATAACGTACAACGTATAACGTATAACGTATAACGTATAACGTATAAGGTATAACGTATAACGTATAACGTATAACGTATAACGTACAACGTATAACGTACAACGTATAACGTACAACGTATAACGTACAACGTATAACGTACAACGTATAACGTACAACGTATAACGTAGAACGTAGAACGTATAACGTATAACGTATAACGTATAACGTATAACGTATAACGTATAACGTATAACGTATAACGTATAACGTATAACGTATAACGTATAACGTATAACGTATAACGTATAACGTATAACGTATAACGTATAAAGTATAACGTATAACGTATAACGTAAAACGTATAACGTATAACGTATAACGTATAACGTATAACGTATAACGTATAACGTATAACGTATAACGTATAACGTATAACGTATAACGTATAACGTATAACGTATAACGTATAACGTATAACGTATAACGTATAACGTATAACCTATGACGTATAACGTATAACGTATAACGCATAACGTATAACGTATAACGTATAACCTATGACGTATAACGTATAACGTATAACGTATAACGTATAACGTATAACGTATAAAGTATAACGTATAACCTATGACGTATAACGTGTAATGTATAACGTATAACGTATAACGTATAACGTATAACGTATAATGTATAAAGTATAACGTATAACGTATAACGTATAACGTATAACGTATAACGTATAACGTATAACGTATAACGTATAACGTATAACGAATAACGTATAACGTATAACGTATAACGTACAACGTATAACGTATAACGTATAACGTATAACGTATAACGTATAACGTATAACGTATAACGTACAACGTATAACGTACAACGTATAACGTACAACGTATAACGTACAACGTATAACGTACAACGTATAACGTACAACGTATAACGTACAACGTATAACGTAGAACGTAGAACGTATAACGTATAACGTATAACGTATAACGTATAACGTATAACGTATAACGTATAACGTATAACGTATAACGTATAACGTATAACGTATAACCTATGACGTATAACGTATAACGTATAACGCATAACGTATAACGTATAACGTATAACCTATGACGTATAACGTATAACGTATAACGTATAACGTATAACGTATAAAGTATAACGTATAACCTATGACGTATAACGTGTAACGTATAACGTATAACGTATAACGTATAACGTATAACGTATAACGTATAACGTATAACGTATAAAGTATAACGTATAACGTATAACGTATAACGTATAACGTATAACGTATAACGTATAACGTATAACGAATAACGTATAACGTATAACGTATAACGTACAACGTATAACGTATAACGTATAACGTATAACGTATAACGTATAACGTATAACGTATAACGTACAACGTATAACGTACAACGTATAACGTACAACGTATAACGTACAACGTATAACGTACAACGTATAACGTACAACGTATAACGTACAACGTATAACGTAGAACGTAGAACGTATAACGTATAACGTATAACGTATAACGTATAACGTATAACGTATAACGTATAACGTATAACGTATAACGTATAACGTATAACGTATAACGTATAACGTATAACGTATAACGTATAACGTATAACGTATAACGTATAACGTATAACGTATAACGTATAACGTATAACGTATAAAGTATAACGTATAACGTATAACGTATAACGTATAACGTATAACGTATAACGTATAACGTATAACGTATAACGTATAACGAATAACGTATAACGTATAACGTATAACGTACAACGTATAACGTATAACGTATAACGTATAACGTGTAAGGTATAACGTATAACGTATAACGTATAACGTATAACGTACAACGTATAACGTACAACGTATAACGTACAACGTATAACGTACAACGTATAACGTACAACGTATAACGTACAACGTATAACGTAGAACGTAGAACGTATAACGTATAACGTATAACGTATAACGTATAACGTATAACGTATAACGTATAACGTATAACGTATAACGTATAACGTATAACGTATAACGTATAACGTATAACGTATAACGTATAACGTATTACGTATAAAGTATAACGTATAACGTATAACGTAAAACGTATAACGTATAACGTATAACGTATAACGTATAACGTATAACGTATAACGTATAACGTATAACGTATAACGTATAACGTACAACGTATAACGTATAACGTATAACGTATAACGTATAACCTATGACGTATAACGTATAACGTATAACGCATAACGTATAACGTATAACGTATAACCTATGACGTATAACGTATAACGTATAACGTATAACGTATAACGTATAACGTATAAAGTATAACGTATAACCTATGACGTATAACGTGTAATGTATAACGTATAACGTATAACGTATAACGTATAACGTATAATGTATAAAGTATAACGTATAACGTATAACGTATAACGTATAACGTATAACGTATAACGTATAACGTATAACGAATAACGTATAACGTATAACGTATAACGTACAACGTATAACGTATAACGTATAACGTATAACGTATAACGTATAACGTATAACGTATAACGTACAACGTATAACGTACAACGTATAACGTACAACGTATAACGTACAACGTATAACGTACAACGTATAACGTACAACGTATAACGTACAACGTATAACGTAGAACGTAGAACGTATAACGTATAACGTATAACGTATAACGTATAACGTATAACGTATAACGTATAACGTATAACGTATAACGTATAACGTATAACGTATAACGTATAACGTATAACGTATAACGTATAACGTATAACGTATAACGTATAAAGTATAACGTATAACGTATAACGTAAAACGTATAACGTATAACGTATAACGTATAACGTATAACGTATAACGTATAACGTATAACGTATAACGTATAACGTATAACGTATAACGTATAACGTATAACGTATAACGTATAACGTATAACGTATAACGTATAACGTATAACCTATGACGTATAACGTATAACGTATAACGCATAACGTATAACGTATAACGTATAACCTATGACGTATAACGTATAACGTATAACGTATAACGTATAACGTATAACGTATAAAGTATAACGTATAACCTATGACGTATAACGTGTAATGTATAACGTATAACGTATAACGTATAACGTATAACGTATAATGTATAAAGTATAACGTATAACGTATAACGTATAACGTATAACGTATAACGTATAACGTATAACGTATAACGTATAACGTATAACGAATAACGTATAACGTATAACGTATAACGTACAACGTATAACGTATAACGTATAACGTATAACGTATAACGTATAACGTATAACGTATAACGTACAACGTATAACGTACAACGTATAACGTACAACGTATAACGTACAACGTATAACGTACAACGTATAACGTACAACGTATAACGTACAACGTATAACGTAGAACGTAGAACGTATAACGTATAACGTATAACGTATAACGTATAACGTATAACGTATAACGTATAACGTATAACGTATAACGTATAACGTATAACGTATAACCTATGACGTATAACGTATAACGTATAACGCATAACGTATAACGTATAACGTATAACCTATGACGTATAACGTATAACGTATAACGTATAACGTATAACGTATAAAGTATAACGTATAACCTATGACGTATAACGTGTAACGTATAACGTATAACGTATAACGTATAACGTATAACGTATAACGTATAACGTATAACGTATAAAGTATAACGTATAACGTATAACGTATAACGTATAACGTATAACGTATAACGTATAACGTATAACGAATAACGTATAACGTATAACGTATAACGTACAACGTATAACGTATAACGTATAACGTATAACGTATAACGTATAACGTATAACGTATAACGTACAACGTATAACGTACAACGTATAACGTACAACGTATAACGTACAACGTATAACGTACAACGTATAACGTACAACGTATAACGTACAACGTATAACGTAGAACGTAGAACGTATAACGTATAACGTATAACGTATAACGTATAACGTATAACGTATAACGTATAACGTATAACGTATAACGTATAACGTATAACGTATAACGTATAACGTATAACGTATAACGTATAACGTATAACGTATAACGTATAACGTATAACGTATAACGTATAACGTATAAAGTATAACGTATAACGTATAACGTATAACGTATAACGTATAACGTATAACGTATAACGTATAACGTATAACGTATAACGAATAACGTATAACGTATAACGTATAACGTACAACGTATAACGTATAACGTATAACGTATAACGTGTAAGGTATAACGTATAACGTATAACGTATAACGTATAACGTACAACGTATAACGTACAACGTATAACGTACAACGTATAACGTACAACGTATAACGTACAACGTATAACGTACAACGTATAACGTAGAACGTAGAACGTATAACGTATAACGTATAACGTATAACGTATAACGTATAACGTATAACGTATAACGTATAACGTATAACGTATAACGTATAACGTATAACGTATAACGTATAACGTATAACGTATAACGTATTACGTATAAAGTATAACGTATAACGTATAACGTAAAACGTATAACGTATAACGTATAACGTATAACGTATAACGTATAACGTATAACGTATAACGTATAACGTATAACGTATAACGTACAACGTATAACGTATAACGTATAACGTATAACGTATAACCTATGACGTATAACGTATAACGTATAACGCATAACGTATAACGTATAACGTATAACCTATGACGTATAACGTATAACGTATAACGTATAACGTATAACGTATAACGTATAAAGTATAACGTATAACCTATGACGTATAACGTGTAATGTATAACGTATAACGTATAACGTATAACGTATAACGTATAATGTATAAAGTATAACGTATAACGTATAACGTATAACGTATAACGTATAACGTATAACGTATAACGTATAACGAATAACGTATAACGTATAACGTATAACGTACAACGTATAACGTATAACGTATAACGTATAACGTATAACGTATAACGTATAACGTATAACGTACAACGTATAACGTACAACGTATAACGTACAACGTATAACGTACAACGTATAACGTACAACGTATAACGTACAACGTATAACGTACAACGTATAACGTAGAACGTAGAACGTATAACGTATAACGTATAACGTATAACGTATAACGTATAACGTATAACGTATAACGTATAACGTATAACGTATAACGTATAACGTATAACGTATAAAGTATAACGTATAACGTATAACGTATAACGTATAAAGTATAACGTATAACGTATAACGAATAACGTATAACGTATAACGTATAACGTACAACGTATAACGTATAACGTATAACGTATAACGTATAACGTATAACGTGTAACGTATAAGGTATAACGTATAACGTATAACGTACAACGTATAACGTACAACGTATAACGTACAACGTATAACGTACAACGTATAACGTACAACGTATAACGTACAACGTATAACGTAGAACGTAGAACGTATAACGTATAACGTATAACGTATAACGTATAACGTATAACGTATAACGTATAACGTATAACGTATAACGTATAACGTATAACGTATAACGTATAACGTATAACGTATAACGTATAACGTATAACGTATAACGTATAACGTATAAAGTATAACGTATAACGTATAACGTAAAACGTATAACGTATAACGTATAACGTATAACGTATAACGTATAACGTATAACGTATAACGTATAACGTATAACGTATAACGTATAACGTATAACGTATAACGTATAACGTATAACGTATAACCTATGACGTATAACGTATAACGTATAACGCATAACGTATAATGTATAACGTATAACCTATGACGTATAACGTATAACGTATAACGTATAACGTATAACGTATAACGTATAAAGTATAACGTATAACCTATGACGTATAACGTGCAATGTATAACGTATAACGTATAACGTATAACGTATAACGTATAATGTATAAAGTATAACGTATAACGTATAACGTATAACGTATAACGTATAACGTATAACGTATAACGTATAACGAATAACGTATAACGTATAACGTATAACGTACAACGTATAACGTATAACGTATAACGTATAACGTATTACGTATAACGTATAACGTATAACGTACAACGTATAACGTACAACGTATAACGTACAACGTATAACGTACAACGTATAACGTACAACGTATAACGTACAACGTATAACGTACAACGTATAACGTAGAACGTAGAACGTATAACGTATAACGTATAACGTATAACGTATAACGTATAACGTATAACGTATAACGTATAACGTATAACGTATAACGTATAACGTATAACGTATAACGTATAACGTATAACGTATAACGTATAACGTATAAAGTATAACGTATAACGTATAACGTAAATCGTATAACGTATAACGTATAACGTATAACGTATAACGTATAACGTATAACGTATAACGTATAACGTATAACGTATAACGTATAACGTATAACGTATAACGTATAACGTATAACGTATAATGTATAACCTATGACGTATAACGTATAACGTATAACGCATAACGTATAACGTATAACGTATAACCTATGACGTATAACGTATAACGTATAACGTATAACGTATAACGTATAAAGTATAACGTATAACCTATGACGTATAACGTGTAACGTATAACGTATAACGTATAACGTATAACGTATAACGTATAACGTATAACGTATAACGTATAAAGTATAACGTATAACGTATAACGTATAACGTATAACGTATAACGTATAACGTATAACGTATAACGAATAACGTATAACGTATAACGTATAACGTACAACGTATAACGTAGAACGTATAACGTATAACGTATAACGTATAACGTACAACGTATAACGTACAACGTATAACGTACAACGTATAACGTACAACGTATAACGTACAACGTATAACGTACAACGTATAACGTACAACGTATAACGTACAACGTATAACGTACAACGTATAACGTAGAACGTAGAACGTATAACGTATAACGTATAACGTATAACGTGTAACGTATAACGTATAACGTATAACGTATAACGTATAACGTATAACGTATAACGTATAACGTATAACGTATAACGTATAACGTATAACGTATAACGTATAACGTATAACGTATAACGTATAAAGTATAACGTATAACGTATAACGTATAACGTATAACGTATAACGTATAACGTATAACGTATAACGTATAACGTATAACGTATAACGTATAACGTATAACGTATAACGTATAACGTATAAAGTATAACGTATAACGTATAACGTATAACGTATAACGTATAACGTATAACGTATAACGTATAACGTATAACGTATAACGTATAACGTATAACGTATAACGTATAACGTATAACGTATAACGTATAACGTATAACGTATAACGTATAACGTATAACGTATAACGTATAACGTATAACGTATAACGTATAACCTATAACCTATGACGTATAACGTATAACGTATAACGCATAACGTATAACGTATAACGTATAACCTATGACGTATAACGTATAACGTATAACGTATAACGTATAGCGTATAACGTATAACGTATAACCTATGACGTATAACGTGTAACGTATAACGTATAACGTATAACGTATAACGTATAACGTATAACGTATAACGTATAAAGTATAACGTATAACGTATAACGTATAACGTATAACGTATAACGTATAACGTATAACGTATAACGAATAACGTATAACGTATAACGTATAACGTACAACGTATAACGTATAACGTATAACGTATAACGTATAACGTATAACGTATAACGTATAACGTATAACGTATAACGTATAACGTATAACGTATAACGTATAACGTATAACGTATAACGTAAAACGTATAACGTATAACGTATAACGTATAACGTATAACGTATAACGTATAACGTATAACGTATAACGTATAACGTATAACGTATAACGTATAACGTATAACGTATAACGTATAACGTATAACGTATAACGTATAACGTATAACGTATAACGTATAACGTATAACGTATAACGTATAACCTATGACGTATAACGTATAACGTATAACCTATGACGTATAACGTATAACGTATAACGTATAACGTATAACGTATAACGTATAACGTATAACGTATAACGTATAACGCATAACGTATAACGCATAACCTATGACGTATAACGTATAACGTATAACGTATAACTAATAACGTATAACGTATAACGTATAACGTGGAACGTATAACGTGGAACGTATAACGTATAACGTATAACATGTAACGTATAACGTATAACGTATAACGAATAACGTATAACGTATAACGTATAACGTATAACGTATAACGTATAACGTATAACGTATAACGTATAACGTATAACGTATAACGTATAACGTATAACGTATAACGTATAACGTATAACGTATAACGTATAACCTATGACGTATAACGTATAACGTATAACGTATAACGTATAACGTATAACGTATAACGTATAACCTATGACGTATAACGTGTAACGTATAACGTATAACGTATAACGTATAACGTATAACGTATAACGTATAACGTATAACGTATAACGTATAACGTATAACGTATAACGTATAACGTATAACGTATAACGTATAACGTATAAGGTATAACGTATAACGTATAACGTATAACGTATAACGTATAACGTATAACGTATAACGTATAACGTATAACGTATAACGTATAACGTATAACGTATAACGTATAACGTATAACGTATAACGTATAACGTATAACGTATAACGTATAACGTATGACGTATAACGTATAACGTATAACGTATAACCTATGACGTATAACGTATAACGTATAACGTATAACATATAACGTATTACGTATAACGCATAACGTATAACGCATAACCTATGACGTATAACGTATAACGTATATCGTATAACTAATAACGTATAACGTATAACGTATAACGTATAACGTATAACGAATAACGTATATCATGTAATGTATAACGTATAACGTATAACGAATAACGTATAACGTATAACGTATAACGTATAACGTATAACGTATAACGTATAACGTATAACGTATAACGTATAACGTATAACGTATAACGTATAACGTATAACGTATAACGTATAACGTATAACGTATAACGTATAACGTATAACGTATAAGGTATAACGTATAACGTATAACGTATAACGTATAACGTATAACGTATAACGTATAACGTATAACGTATAACGTATAACGTATAACGTATAACGTATAACGTATAACGTATAACGTATAACGTATAACGTATAACGTATAACGTATAACGTATGACGTATAACGTATAACGTATAACGTATAACCTATGACGTATAACGTATAACGTATAACGTATAACATATAACGTATTACGTATAACGCATAACGTATAACGCATAACCTATGACGTATAACGTATAACGTATATCGTATAACTAATAACGTATAACGTATAGCGTATAACGTATAACGTATAACGAATAACGTATATCATGTAATGTATAACGTATAACGTATAACGAATAACGTATAACGTATAACGTATAACGTATAACGTATAACGTATAACGTATAACGTATAACGTATAACGTATAACGTATAACGTATAACGTATAACGTATAACGTATAACGTATAACGTATAACGTATAACGTATAACGTATAACGTATAACGTATAACGTACAACGTATAACGTACAACGTATAACGTATCACGTATAACGTATTACGAATAACGTATAACGTATGACGTATAACGTATGACGTATAACGTATAACGTATAACGTATAACGTATAACGTATAACGTATAACGTATAACGTAAAAGGTATAACGTATAACGTATAACGTATAACGTATAACGTATAACGTATAACGTATAACGTATAACGTATAACGTATAACGTATAACGTATAACGTATAACGTATAACGTATAACGTATAACGTATAACGTATAACGTATAACGTATAACGTATGACGTATAACGTATAACGTATAACGTATAACCTATGACGTATAACGTATAACGTATAACGTATAACATATAACGTATTACGTATAACGCATAACGTATAACGCATAACCTATGACGTATAACGTATAACGTATATCGTATAACTAATAACGTATAACGTATAGCGTATAACGTATAACGTATAACGAATAACGTATATCATGTAATGTATAACGTATAACGTATAACGTATAACGTATAACGTATAACGTATAACGTATAACGTATAACGTATAAGGTATAACGTATAACGTATAACGTATAACGTATAACGTATAACGTATAACGTATAACGTATAACGTATGACGTATAACGTATAACGTATAACGTATAACCTATGACGTATAACGTATAACGTATAACGTATAACATATAACGTATTACGTATAACGCATAACGTATAACGCATAACCTATGACGTATAACGTATAACGTATATCGTATAACTAATAACGTATAACGTATAGCGTATAACGTATAACGTATAACGAATAACGTATATCATGTAATGTATAACGTATAACGTATAACGAATAACGTATAACGTATAACGTATAACGTATAACGTATAACGTATAACGTATAACGTATAACGTATAACGTATAACGTATAACGTATAACGTATAACGTATAACGTATAACATATAACGTATAACGTATAACGTATAACGTATAACGCATAACGTATAACGCATAACCCATGACGTATAACGTATAACGTATAACGTATAACTAATAACGTATAACGTATAACGTATAACGTATAACGTATAACGTATAACGTATAACGTATATCATGTAATGTATAACGTATAACGTATAACGAATAACGTATAACGTATAACGTATAACGTGTAACGTATAACGTATAACGTAGAACGTATAACGTATAACGTATAACGTATAACGTATAACGTATAACGTATAACGTATAACGTATAACGTATAACGTATAACGTATAACGTATAACGTATAACGTATAACGTATAACGTAAAACGTATAACGTATAACGTATAACGTATAACGTATAACGTATAACCTATGAGGTATAACGTGTAACGTGTAACGTATAACGTATAACGTATAACGTATAACGTATAACGTAGAACGTATAACGTATAACGTATAACGTATAACGTATAACGTATAACGTATAACGTATAACGTATAACGTATAACGTATAACGTATAACGTATAACGTATAACGTATATCGTATAACGTATAACGTATAACGAATAACGTAAAACGTATAACGTATAACGTATGACGTGTAACGTGTAACGTGTAACGAATAACGTATAAAGAATAACGTATAACGTATATCGTATAACGTACAACTTATAACGTGTAACGAATAACGTATAAAGAATAACGTATAACGTATATCGTATAACGTACAACTTATAACGTATAACGTACAACGTATAACGTATAAAATATAACGTATAACGTATAACGTATAACGTATAACGTATAACGTATTACGTATAACGTATAACGTATAACATATAACGTATAACGTATAACGTATAACGTATAACGCATACCGAATAACGTATAACGTGTAACGAAGCACGCATAACGCATAACGTATAACGTATATCGTATAACGTATAATGTATAACGTATACCGCATAACGTATAACGTATAACCTATGACGTATAACGTATAACGTATAACGTATAACGTATAACGTATAATGTATAACGTATAACGTATAACGTACAACGTATAACGCATAACGTATAACGTATAACTTATAACGTATAACGTATAACGTATAACGTATAACGTATAACGTATAACGTATAACGTATAACGTATAACGTATAACGCATAACGTATAACGCATAACCTATGACGTATAACGTATAACGTATAACGTATAACTAATAACGTATAACGTATAACGTATAACGTATAACGTATAACGTATAACGTATAACGTATATCATGTAATGTATAACGTATAACGTATAACGAATAACGTATAACGTATAACGTATAACGTATAACGTATAACGTATAACGTATAACGTATAACGTATAACGTATAACGTATAACGTATAACGTATAACGTATAACGTATAACGTAAAACGTGTAACGTATAACGTATAACGTATAACGTATAACGTATAACGTATAACGTATAACGTATAACGTATAACGTATAACGCATAACGTATAACGCATAACGTATAACGCATAACGTATAACGTATAACGTATAACGTATAACGTATAAAGTATAACGTATAACGTATAACGTATAACGTATAACGTATAACGTATAACGTATAACGTATAACGTATAACGTATAACGTATAACGCATAACGTATAACGTATAACGTATAACGTATAACGTATAACGTATAACGTATAACGTATAACGTATAACGTATAACGTATAACGTATAACGTATAACGTATAACGTATAACGTATAACGTTTAACGTATAACGTATAACGTATAACGTATAACGCATAACGTATAACGCATAACCCATGACGTATAACGTATAACGTATAACGTATAACTAATAACGTATAACGTATAACGTATAACGTATAACGTATAACGTATAACGTATATCATGTAATGTATAACGTATAACGTATAACGTATAACGTATAACGTATAACGTATAACGTATAACGTATAACGTAAAACGTGTAACGTATAACGTATAACGTATAACGTATAACGTATAACGTATAACGTATAACGTATAACGTATAACGTATAACGTATAACGTATAACGCATAACGTATAACGCATAACGTATAACGTATAACGTATAACGTATAACGTATAAAGTATAACGTATAACGTATAACGTACAACGTATAACGTATAAAATATAACGTATAACGTATAACGTATAACGTATAACGTATAACGTATAACGTATAACGTATAACGTATAACATATAACGTATAACGTATAACGTATAACGTATAACGCATACCGAATAACGTATAACGTGTAACGAAGCACGCATAACGCATAACGTATAACGTATATCGTATAACGTATAATGTATAACGTATACCGCATAACGTATAACGTATAACCTATGACGTATAACGTATAACGTATAACGTATAACGTATAACGTATAATGTATAACGTATAACGTATAACGTACAACGTATAACGCATAACGTATAACGTATAACTTATAACGTATAACGTATAACGTATAACGTATAACGTATAACGTATAACGTATAACGTATAACGTATAACGCATAACGTATAACGCATAACCTATGACGTATAACGTATAACGTATAACGTATAACTAATAACGTATAACGTATAACGTATAACGTATAACGTATAACGTATAACGTATATCATGTAATGTATAACGTATAACGTATAACAAATAACGTATAACGTATAACGTATAACGTATAACGTATAACGTATAACGTATAACGTATAACGTATAACGTATAACGTATAACGTATAACGTATAACGTATAACGTAAAACGTGTAACGTATAACGTATAACGTATAACGTATAACGTATAACGTATAACGTATAACGTATAACGTATAACGTATAACGCATAACGTATAACGCATAACGTATAACGTATAACGTATAACGTATAACGTATAAAGTATAACGTATAACGTATAACGTATAACGTATAACGTATAACGTATAACGTATAACGTATAACGTATAACGTATAACGTATAACGTATAACGTATAACGTATAACGTATAACGTATAACGTATAACGTATAACGTATAACGTATAACGTATAACGTATAGCGTATAACGTATAACGTATAACGTATAACGTATAACGTATAACGTTTAACGTATAACGTATAACGTATAACGTATAACGCATAACGTATAACGCATAACCCATGACGTATAACGTATAACGTATAACGTATAACTAATAACGTATAACGTATAACGTATAACGTATAACGTATAACGTATAACGTATAACGTATATCATGTAATGTATAACGTATAACGTATAACGAATAACGTATAACGTATAACGTATAACGTATAACGTATAACGTATAACGTATAACGTGTAACGTATAACGTATAACGTATAACGTATAACGTATAACGTATTACGTATAACATATAACTCTATAACGTATAACGTATAACGTATAACGTATAACGTATAACGTATAACGTATAACGTATAACGTATAACGTATAACGTATAACGTATAACGTATAACGTATATCGTATAACGTATAACGTATAACGAATAACGTAAAACGTATAACGTATGACGTATGACGTATAACGTGTAACGAATAACGTATAAAGAATAACGTATAACGTATATCGTATAACGTACAACTTATAACGTATAACGTAGAACGTATAACATATAACGTATAACGTATAACGTATAACGTATAACGTATAACGTATAACGTATAACGTATAACGTATAACGTATAACGTATAACGTATAACGTATAACGTATAACGTATAACGTATAGCGTATAACGTATAACGTATAACGTATAACGTATAACGTATAACGTATAACGTATAACGTATAACGCATAACGTATAACGCATAACGTATAACGTATAACGTATAACGTATAACGTATAAAGTATAACGTATAACGTATAACGTACAACGTATAACGTATAAAATATAACGTATAACGTATAACGTATAACGTATAACGTATAACGTATAACGTATAACGTATAACGTATAACATATAACGTATAACGTATAACGTATAACGTATAACGCATACCGAATAACGTATAACGTGTAACGAAGCACGCATAACGCATAACGTATAACGTATATCGTATAACGTATAATGTATAACGTATACCGCATAACGTATAACGTATAACCTATGACGTATAACGTATAACGTATAACGTATAACGTATAACGTATAATGTATAACGTATAACGTATAACGTACAACGTATAACGCATAACGTATAACGTATAACTTATACCGTATAACGTATAACGTATAACGTATAACGTATAACGTATAACGTATAACGTATAACGTATAACGTATAACGTATAACGCATAACGTATAACGCATAACCTATGACGTATAACGTATAACGTATAACGTATAACTAATAACGTATAACGTATAACGTATAACGTATAACGTATAACGTATAACGTATAACGTATAACGTATAACGTATAACGTAAAACGTGTAACGTATAACGTATAACGTATAACGTATAACGTATAACGTATAACGTATAACGTATAACGTATAACGTATAACGCATAACGTATAACGCATAACGTATAACGTATAACGTATAACGTATAACGTATAAAGTATAACGTATAACGTATAACGTATAACGTATAACGTATAACGTATAACGTATAACGTATAACGTATAACGTATAACGTATAACGTATAACGTATAACGTATAACGTATAACGTATAACGTATAACGTATAACGTATAACGTATAACGTATAGCGTATAACGTATAACGTATAACGTATAACGTATAACGTATAACGTTTAACGTATAACGTATAACGTATAACGTATAACGCATAACGTATAACGCATAACCCATGACGTATAACGTATAACGTATAACGTATAACTAATAACGTATAACGTATAACGTATAACGTATAACGTATAACGTATAACGTATAACGTATATCATGTAATGTATAACGTATAACGTATAACGAATAACGTATAACGTATAACGTATAACGTATAACGTATAACGTATAACGTATAACGTATAACGTGTAACGTATAACGTATAACGTATAACGTATAACGTATAACGTATTACGTATAACATATAACTCTATAACGTATAACGTATAACGTATAACGTATAACGTATAACGTATAACGTATAACGTATAACGTATAACGTATAACGTATAACGTATAACGTATAACGTATATCGTATAACGTATAACGTATAACGAATAACGTAAAACGTATAACGTATGACGTATGACGTATAACGTGTAACGAAAAACGTATAAAGAATAACGTATAACGTATATCGTATAACGTACAACTTATAACGTATAACGTAGAACGTATAACATATAACGTATAACGTATAACGTATAACGTATAACGTATAACGTATAACGTATAACGTATAACGTATAACGTATAACGTATAACGTATAACGTATAACGTATAACGTATAACGTATAACGTATAACGTAAACGTATAACCTATGACGTATAACATATAACGTATAACGTATAACTAATAACGTATAACGTATAACGAATATCGTAGAACGTATAACGCATAACGTATAACGTATAACGTATAACGTATAACGTATAACGTATAACGTATAACTTATGACGTATAGCGTATAACGTATAACGTATAACGTATAACGTATAACGTATAACGTATAACGTATAACGTATAACGTATAACGTATAACGTATAACGTATAACGTATAACGTTTATCGTATAACGTATAATGTATAACGTATAACGTATAACGTATAACGTATAACGTATAACTTATGACGTATAACGTATAACGTATAACGTATAACGTATAACGTATAACGTATAACGTATAACGTATTACGTAAAACGTATAACGTATAACGTATAACGTATAACGTATAACGCATAACGTATAACGTATAACGTATAACGTATAACGTATAACGTATAACTTATGACGTATAGCGTATAACGTATAACGTATAACGTATAACGTATAACGTATAACGTATAACGTATAACGTATAACGTATAACGTATAACGTATAACGTATAACGTTTATCGTATAACGTATAATGTATAACGTATAACGTATAACGTATAACGTATAACGTATAACTTATGACGTATAGCGTATAACGTATAACGTATAACGTATAACGTATAACGTATAACGTATAACGTATAACGTATTACGTAAAACGTATAACGTATAACGTATAACGTATAACGTATAACGTAGAACGTATAACGTATAACGTATAACGTATAACGTATAACGTATAACGTATAACGTATAACGTATAACGTATAACGTATAACGTATAACGTATAACGTATAACGTATAACGTATAACGTATAACGTATAACGTATAACGTATAACGTATAACGTATAACGTATAACGTATAACGTATAACGTATAACGTATAACGTATAACGTATAACGTATAAAGTATAACGCATACCGAATAACGTATAACGTGTAACGAAGAACGCATAACGCATAACGTATAACGTTTATCGTATAACGTATAATGTATAACGTATAACGTATAACGTATAACGTATAACGTATAACTTATGACGTATAACGTATAACGTATAACGTATAACGTATAACGTATAACGTATAACGTATAACGTATAACGTATAACTAATAACGTATAACGTATAACGAATATCGTAGAACGTATAACGCATAACGTATAACGTATAACGTATTACGTAAAACGTATAACGTATAACGTATAACGTATAACGTATAACGTATAACGTATAACGTATAACGTATAACGTATAACGTATAACGTATAACGTATAACGTATAACGTATAACGTATAACGTATAACGTAAACGTATAACCTATGACGTATAACATATAACGTATAACGTATAACTAATAACGTATAACGTATAACGAATATCGTAGAACGTATAACGCATAACGTATAACGTATAACGTATAACGTATAACGTATAACGTATAACTTATGACGTATAGCGTATAACGTATAACGTATAACGTATAACGTATAACGTATAACGTATAACGTATAACGTATAACGTATAACGTATAACGTATAACGTATAACGTTTATCGTATAACGTATAATGTATAACGTATAACGTATAACGTATAACGTATAACGTATAACTTATGACGTATAACGTATAACGTATAACGTATAACGTATAACGTATAACGTATAACGTATAACGTATAACGTATTACGTAAAACGTATAACGTATAACGCATACCGAATAACGTATAACGTGTAACGAAGAACGCATAACGCATAACGTATAACGTTTATCGTATAACGTATAATGTATAACGTATAACGTATAACGTATAACGTATAACGTATAACTTATGACGTATAACGTATAACGTATAACGTATAACGTATAACGTATAACGTATAACGTATAACTAATAACGTATAACGTATAACGAATATCGTAGAACGTATAACGCATAACGTATAACGTATAACGTATAACGTATAACGTATAACGTATAACGTATAACTTATGACGTATAGCGTATAACGTATAACGTATAACGTATAACGTATAACGTATAACGTATAACGTATAACGTATAACGTATAACGTATAACGTATAACGTATAACGTATAACGTATAACGTATAACGTATAACGTATAACGTATAACGTATAACGTATATCGTATAACGTATAACGTATAACGAATAACGTAAAACGTATAACGTATGACTTATGACGCATAACGTGTAACGAATAACGTATAAAGAATAACGTATAACGTATATCGTATAACGTACAACTTATAACGTATAACGTACAACGTATAACATATATCGTATAACGTATAACGTATAACGTATAACGTATAACGTATAACGTATAACGTATTACGTAAAACGTATAACGTATAACGTATAACGTATAACGTATAACGTATAACGTATAACGTATAACGTATAACGTATAACGTATAACGTATAACTAATAACGTATAACGTATAACGAATATCGTAGAACGTATAACGCATAACGTATAACGTATAACGTATAACTTATGACGTATAGCGTATAACGTATAACGTATAACGTATAACGTATAACGTATAACGTATAACGTATAACGTATAACGTAAAACGTATAACGTATAACGTATAACGTATAACGTATAACCTATGAGGTATAACGTGTAACGTGTAACGTATAACGTATAACGTATAACGTGTAACGTATAACGTATAACGTATAACGCATAACATGTAATGTATAACGTATAACGTATATCGTATAACGTACAACTCATAACGTATAACGTACAACGTATAACGTATAACGTGTAACGTATAACGTACAACTTATAACGTATAACGTACAACGTATAACATATAACGTATAACGTTTAACGTATAACGTATAACGTTTATCGTATAACGTATAATGTATAACGTATAACGTATAACGTATAACGTATAACGAATAACGTATAACGTATAACGTATAACGTACAACGTTTAACGTATAACGTATAACGTAGAACGTATAACGTATAACGTATAACGTATAACGTATGACGTATAACGTATAACGTATAACGTATAACGTATAACGTATACAGTATAACGTATAACGTATAACGTGTAACGTATAACGTATAACGTATAACGTATAACGTATAACGTATAACGTATAACGTATAACGTATAACGTATAACGTATAACGTATAACGTATAACGTATAACGTATAACGTATAACGTATAACGTATAACGTATAACGTATAACGTATAACGTATAACGTATAACGTATAACGTATAACGTATAACGTATAACGTATAACGTATAACGTATAACGTATAACGTATAACGTATAACGTATAACGTATAACGTATAGCGTGTAACGTATAACGTATAACGATTAACGTAAAACGTATGACGTATTACATATTACGTATAACGTATAACGTATAACGTATAACGTATAACGTATAACGTATAACGTATAACGTATAACGTATAACGTATAACGTATAACGTATAACGTATAACGTATAACGCATAACGTATAACGTATAACGTATAACGTATAACGTATAACGTATAACGTATAACGTATAACGTACAACGTTTAACGTATAACGATTAACGTAGAACGTATAACGTATAACGTATAACGTATAACGTATGACGTATAACGTATAACGTACAACGTTTAACGTATAACGTATAACGTAGAACGTATAACGTACAACGTATAACGTATAACGTACAACGCATAACGTATAACGTATATCCTATAACGCATAACGTATAACGTATAACGTATAACGTATAACGTATAACGTATAACGTATAACGTATAACGCATAACGTATAACGTATAACGTATAACGTATAACGTATAACGTATAACGTATAACGTACAACGTTTAACGTATAACGTATAACGTAGAACGTATAACGTATAACGTATAACGTATAACGTATGACGTATAACGTATAACGTACAACGTTTAACGTATAACGTATAACGTAGAACGTATAACGTACAACGTATAACGTATAACGTACAACGTATAACGTATAACGTATATCCTATAACGCATAACGTATAACGTATAACGTATAACGTATAACGTATAACGTATAACGTATAACGTATAACGTATAACGTATAACGAATAACGTATAACGTATAACGTATAACGTACAACGTTTAACGTATAACGTATAACGTAGAACGTAAGACGTATAACGTATAACGTATAACGTATGACGTATAACGAATAACGTACAACGTTTAACGTATAACGTATAACGTATAACGTATAACGTATAACGTATATCGTACAACGTTCAACGTATAACGTATAATGTATAACGTATAACGTATAACGTATAACGTATAACGTATAACGTATAACGTATAACGTATAACGTATAACGTATAACGTATAACGTATAACGTATAACGTATAACGTATAACGTACAACGTTTAACGTATAACGTATAACGTATAACGTATAACGTATAACGTATAACGTATAACGTATAACGTACAACGTATAACGTATAACGTATATCCTATAACACATAACGTATAATGTATAACGTATAATATAACGTATAACGTATAACGTATAACGTATAACGTATAACGTATAACGTATAACGTATAACGTATAACGTATAACGTATAACGTACAACGTATAACGTATAACGTATATCCTATAACACATAACGTATAATGTATAACGTATAATATAACGTATAACGTATAACGTATAACGTATAACGTATAACGTATAACGTATAACGTATAACGTATAACGTATAACGTATAACGTATAACGCATAACGTATAACGTATAACGTATAACGTATAACGTATAACGTATAACGTATAACGTATAACGTATAGTATAACGTATAACGTATAACGTATAACGTATAACGTATAACGTATAACGTATAACGTATAACGTATAACGCATAACATGTAATGTATAACGTATAACGTATATCGTATAACGTACAACTCATAACGTATAACGTACAACGTATAACGTATAACGTGTAACGTATAACGTATAACGTATAACGTATAACGTATAACGTATAACGTATAACTAATAACGTATAACGTATAACGAATATCGTAGAACGTATAACGCATAACGTATAACGTATAACGTATAACGTATAACGTATAACTTATGACGTATAGCGTATAACGTATAACGTATAACGTATAACGTATAACGTATAACGTATAACGTATAACGTATAACGTAAAACGTATAACGTATAACGTATAACGTATAACGTATAACCTATGAGGTATAACGTGTAACGTGTAACGTATAACGTATAACGTATAACGTGTAACGTATAACGTATAACGTATAACGCATAACATGTAATGTATAACGTATAACGTATATCGTATAACGTACAACTCATAACGTATAACGTACAACGTATAACGTATAACGTGTAACGTATAACGTAAAACGTATAACGTATAACGTATAACGTATAACGTATAACGTATAACGTATAACGTATAACGTATAACGTATAACGTATAACGTATAAAGTATAACGCATACCGAATAACGTATAACGTGTAACGAAGAACGCATAACGCATAACGTATAACGTTTATCGTATAACGTATAATGTATAACGTATAACGTATAACGTATAACGTATAACGTATAACTTATGACGTATAACGTATAACGTATAACGTATATCGTATAACGTACAACTTATAACGTATAACGTACAACGTATAACATATAACGTATAACGTATAACGTACAACGTATAACGTATAACGTATAACGTATAACGTATAACGTATAACGTATAACGTATAACGTATAACGTATAACGAATAACGTATAACGTATAACGTATAACGTATAACGTATAACGTATAACTTATGACGTATAACGTATAACGTATAACGTATAACGTATAACGTATAACGTATAACTTATGACGTATAACGTATAACGTATAACGTATAACGTATAACGTATAACGTATAACGTATAACGTATAACGTATAACTAATAACGTATAACGTATAACGAATATCGTAGAACGTATAACGCATAACGTATAACGTATAACGTATTACGTAAAACGTATAACGTATAACGTATAACGTATAACGTATAACGTATAACGTATAACGTATAACGTATAACGTATAACGTATAACGTATAACGTATAACGTATAACGTATAACGTATAACGTATAACGTAAACGTATAACCTATGACGTATAACATATAACGTATAACGTATAACTAATAACGTATAACGTATAACGAATATCGTAGAACGTATAACGCATAACGTATAACGTATAACGTATAACGTATAACGTATAACGTATAACTTATGACGTATAGCGTATAACGTATAACGTATAACGTATAACGTATAACGTATAACGTATAACGTATAACGTATAACGTATAACGTATAACGTATAACGTATAACGTTTATCGTATAACGTATAATGTATAACGTATAACGTATAACGTATAACGTATAACGTATAACTTATGACGTATAACGTATAACGTATAACGTATAACGTATAACGTATAACGTATAACGTATAACGTATAACGTATTACGTAAAACGTATAACGTATAACGCATACCGAATAACGTATAACGTGTAACGAAGAACGCATAACGCATAACGTATAACGTTTATCGTATAACGTATAATGTATAACGTATAACGTATAACGTATAACGTATAACGTATAACTTATGACGTATAACGTATAACGTATAACGTATAACGTATAACGTATAACGTATAACGTATAACTAATAACGTATAACGTATAACGAATATCGTAGAACGTATAACGCATAACGTATAACGTATAACGTATAACGTATAACGTATAACGTATAACGTATAACTTATGACGTATAGCGTATAACGTATAACGTATAACGTATAACGTATAACGTATAACGTATAACGTATAACGTATAACGTATAACGTATAACGTATAACGTATAACGTATAACGTATAACGTATAACGTATAACGTATAACGTATAACGTATAACGTATATCGTATAACGTATAACGTATAACGAATAACGTAAAACGTATAACGTATGACGTATGACGCATAACGTGTAACGAATAACGTATAAAGAATAACGTATAACGTATATCGTATAACGTACAACTTATAACGTATAACGTACAACGTATAACATATATCGTATAACGTATAACGTATAACGTATAACGTATAACGTATAACGTATAACGTATTACGTAAAACGTATAACGTATAACGTATAACGTATAACGTATAACGTATAACGTATAACGTATAACGTATAACGTATAACGTATAACGTATAACTAATAACGTATAACGTATAACGAATATCGTAGAACGTATAACGCATAACGTATAACGTATAACGTATAACGTATAACGTATAACTTATGACGTATAGCGTATAACGTATAACGTATAACGTATAACGTATAACGTATAACGTATAACGTATAACGTATAACGTAAAACGTATAACGTATAACGTATAACGTATAACGTATAACCTATGAGGTATAACGTGTAACGTGTAACGTATAACGTATAACGTATAACGTGTAACGTATAACGTATAACGTATAACGCATAACATGTAATGTATAACGTATAACGTATATCGTATAACGTACAACTCATAACGTATAACGTACAACGTATAACGTATAACGTGTAACGTATAACGTATAACGTATAACGTATAACGTATAACGTATAACGTATAACTAATAACGTATAACGTATAACGAATATCGTAGAACGTATAACGCATAACGTATAACGTATAACGTATAACGTATAACGTATAACTTATGTCGTATAGCGTATAACGTATAACGTATAACGTATAACGTATAACGTATAACGTATAACGTATAACGTATAACGTAAAACGTATAACGTATAACGTATAACGTATAACGTATAACCTATGAGGTATAACGTGTAACGTGTAACGTATAACGTATAACGTATAACGTGTAACGTATAACGTATAACGTATAACGCATAACATGTAATGTATAACGTATAACGTATATCGTATAACGTACAACTCATAACGTATAACGTACAACGTATAACGTATAACGTGTAACGTATAACGTAAAACGTATAACGTATAACGTATAACGTATAACGTATAACGTATAACGTATAACGTATAACGTATAACGTATAACGTATAACGTATAAAGTATAACGCATACCGAATAACGTATAACGTGTAACGAAGAACGCATAACGCATAACGTATAACGTTTATCGTATAACGTATAATGTATAACGTATAACGTATAACGTATAACGTATAACGTATAACTTATGACGTATAACGTATAACGTATAACGTATATCGTATAACGTACAACTTATAACGTATAACGTACAACGTATAACATATAACGTATAACGTATAACGTATAACGTATAACGTATAACGTATAACGTATAACGTATAACGTATAACGTATAACGTATAACGTACAACTTATAACGTATAACGTACAACGTATAACGTATAACGTACAACTTATAACGTATAACGTACAACGTATAACATATAACGTATAACGTTTAACGTATAACGTATAACGTTTATCGTATAACGTATAATGTATAACGTATAACGTATAACGTATAACGTATAACGAATAACGTATAACGTATAACGTATAACGTACAACGTTTAACGTATAACGTATAACGTAGAACGTATAACGTATAACGTATAATGTATAACGTATGACGTATAACGTATAACGTATAACGTATAACGTATAACGTATACAGTATAACGTATAACGTATAACGTGTAACGTATAACGTATAACGTATAACGTATAACGTATAACGTATAACGTATAACGTATAACGTATAACGTATAACGTATAACGTATAACGTATAACGTATAACGTATAACGTATAACGTATAACGTATAACGTATAACGTATAACGTATAACGTATAACGTATAACGTATAACGTATAACGTATAACGTATAACGTATAACGTATAACGTATAACGTATAACGTATAACGTATAACGTATAACGTATAGCGTGTAACGTATAACGTATAACGATTAACGTAAAACGTATGACGTATTACATATTACGTATAACGTATAACGTATAACGTATAACGTATAACGTATAACGTATAACGTATAACGTATAACGTATAACGTATAACGTATAACGTATAACGTATAACGTATAACGTATAACGCATAACGTATAACGTATAACGTATAACGTATAACGTATAACGTATAACGTATAACGTATAACGTACAACGTTTAACGTATAACGATTAACGTAGAACGTATAACGTATAACGTATAACGTATAACGTATGACGTATAACGTATAACGTACAACGTTTAACGTATAACGTATAACGTAGAACGTATAACGTACAACGTATAACGTATAACGTACAACGCATAACGTATAACGTATATCCTATAACGCATAACGTATAACGTATAACGTATAACGTATAACGTATAACGTATAACGTATAACGTATAACGCATAACGTATAACGTATAACGTATAACGTATAACGTATAACGTATAACGTATAACGTACAACGTTTAACGTATAACGTATAACGTAGAACGTATAACGTATAACGTATAACGTATAACGTATGACGTATAACGTATAACGTACAACGTTTAACGTATAACGTATAACGTAGAACGTATAACGTACAACGTATAACGTATAACGTACAACGTATAACGTATAACGTATATCCTATAACGCATAACGTATAACGTATAACGTATAACGTATAACGTATAACGTATAACGTATAACGTATAACGTATAACGTATAACGAATAACGTATAACGTATAACGTATAACGTACAACGTTTAACGTATAACGTATAACGTAGAACGTAAGACGTATAACGTATAACGTATAACGTATGACGTATAACGAATAACGTACAACGTTTAACGTATAACGTATAACGTATAACGTATAACGTATAACGTATATCGTACAACGTTCAACGTATAACGTATAATGTATAACGTATAACGTATAACGTATAACGTATAACGTATAACGTATAACGTATAACGTATAACGTATAACGTATAACGTATATCGTATAACGTATAACGTATAACGAATAACGTACAACGTTTAACGTATAACGTATAACGTATAACGTATAACGTATAACGTATAACGTATAACGTATAACGTACAACGTATAACGTATAACGTATATCCTATAACACATAACGTATAATGTATAACGTATAATATAACGTATAACGTATAACGTATAACGTATAACGTATAACGTATAACGTATAACGTATAACGTATAACGTATAACGTATAACGTACAACGTATAACGTATAACGTATATCCTATAACACATAACGTATAATGTATAACGTATAATATAACGTATAACGTATAACGTATAACGGATAACGTATAACGTATAACGTATAACGTATAACGCATAACGTATAACGTATAACGTATAACGTATAACGTATAACGTATAACGTATAACGTATAACGTATAGTATAACGTATAACGTATAACGTATAACGTATAACGTATAACGTATAACGTATAACGTATAACGTATAACGCATAACATGTAATGTATAACGTATAACGTATATCGTATAACGTACAACTCATAACGTATAACGTACAACGTATAACGTATAACGTGTAACGTATAACGTATAACGTATAACGTATAACGTATAACGTATAACGTATAACTAATAACGTATAACGTATAACGAATATCGTAGAACGTATAACGCATAACGTATAACGTATAACGTATAACGTATAACGTATAACTTATGACGTATAGCGTATAACGTATATCGTATAACGTACAACTCATAACGTATAACGTACAACGTATAACGTATAACGTGTAACGTATAACGTATAACGTATAACGTATAACGTATAACGTATAACGTATAACTAATAACGTATAACGTATAACGAATATCGTAGAACGTATAACGCATAACGTATAACGTATAACGTATAACGTATAACGTATAACTTATGACGTATAGCGTATAACGTATAACGTATAACGTATAACGTATAACGTATAACGTATAACGTATAACGTATGACGTATAACGTATAACGTACAACGTTTAACGTATAACGTATAACGTAGAACGTATAACGTACAACGTATAACGTATAACGTACAACGCATAACGTATAACGTATATCCTATAACGCATAACGTATAACGTATAACGTATAACGTATAACGTATAACGTATAACGTATAACGTATATCGTATAACGTACAACTCATAACGTATAACGTACAACGTATAACGTATAACGTGTAACGTATAACGTAAAACGTATAACGTATAACGTATAACGTATAACGTATAACGTATAACGTATAACGTATAACGTATAACGTATAACGTATAACGTATAACGTATAACGTATAACGTATAACGTATAACGTATAACGTATATCGTATATCGTATAACGTATAACGAATAACGTAAAACGTATAACGTATAACGTATAACGCATACCGAATAACGTATAACGTGTAACGAAGAACGCATAACGCATAACGTATAACGTATATCGTATAACGTATAATGTATAACGTATACCGCATAACGTATAACGTATAACGTATAACGTATAACGTATAACGTATAACGCATAACGTATAACGTATAACGTATAACGTATAACGTATAACGTATAACGTATAACGTATAACGTATAACGTATAACGTATAACGTATAACGTATAACGTATAACGTATAACGTATAACGTATAACGTATATCGTATAACGTATAACCTATGACGTATAACGTATAACGTATAACGTATAACGTATAACGTATAACGTATAACGTATAACGTATAACATATGATGTATAACGTATAACATGTAACGTATAGCGTATAACGTATAACGTATAACGTATAACGTATAACGTATAACGTATAACGTATATCGTATAACGTATAACGTATAACGTATAACATGTAACGTACAACGTATAACGTATACCGTATAACGTATAACGTATAACGTTTATCGTATAACGTATAATGTATAACGTATACCGCATAACGTATAACGTATAACCTATGACGTATAACGTATAACGTATAACGTATAACGTATAACGTATAACGTATAATGTATAACGTATAACGTATAACGTATAACGTATAACGTATAACGTATAACGTATAACGTATAACGTATAACGTATAACGTATAACGTATAACGTATAACGTATAACGTATAACGTATATCGTATAACGTATAACCTATGACGTATAACGTATAACGTATAACGTATAACGTATAACGTATAACGTATAACTTATAACGTATAACGTATAACGTATAACGTATAACGTTTAACGTATAACGTATAACGTATAACGTATAACGTATAACGTATAACGTATAACGCATACCGAATAACGTATAACGTGTAACGAAGAACGCATAACGCATAACGTATAACGTTTATCGTATAACGTATAATGTATAACGTATACCGCATAACGTATAACGTATAACCTATGACGTATAACGTATAACGTATAACGTATAACGTATAACGTATAACGTATAACGTATAACGTATAACGTATAACGTATAACGTATAACGTATAACGTATATCGTATATCGTATAACGTATAACGTATAACGTATAACGTATAACGTATAACGTATAACGTATAATGTATAACGTATAACGTATAACGTATAACGTATAACGTTTAACGTATAACGTATAACGTATAACGTATAACGTACAACGTATAACGTATAACGTATAACGTATAACGTATAACGTATATCGTATAACGTATAACGTATACCGTATAACGTATAACGTATACCGTATAACGTATAACGTATAACGTATAACGCATACCGAATAACGTATAACGTGTAACGAAGAACGCATAACGCATAACGTATAACGTATATCGTATAACGTATAATGTATAACGTATAACGCATAACGTATAACGTATAACCTATGACGTATAACGTATAACGTATAACGTATAACGTATAACGTATAACGTATAACGTATAACGTATAACGCATAACGTATAACGTATAACGTATAACGTACATCGTATAACGTATAACGTATAACGTATAACGTATAACGTATAACGTATAACGTATAACGTATAATGTATAACGTATAACATGTAACGTATAACGTATAACGTTTAACGTATAACGTATAACGTATAACGTATAACGTACAACGTATATCGTATAACGTATAACGTATAACGTATAACATGTAACGTACAACGTATAACGTATACCGTATAACGTATAACGTAAAACGTATGACGCATTACATACTACGTATAACGTATAACATGTAACGTATAGCGTATAACGTATAACGTATAACGTATAACGTATAACGTATAACGTATAACGTATAACGTATAACGTATATCGTATAACGTATAACGTATAACGTATAACGTATAACATGTAACGTACAACGTATAACGTATACCGTACAACCTATAACGCATAACGTATAACGTATAACGTATAACGTATAACGCATAACGTATAACGTATAACGTATAACCTATGACGTATAACGTAAAGTATAACGTATAACGTATAACGTATAACGTATAACGTATAACCTATGACGTATAACGTATAACGTATAACGTATAACATGTAATGTATAACGTATAACGTTTAATGTATAGCGTATAACGTATAACGTATAACGTATAACGTACAACGTATAACGTATCACGTATAACGTATTACGAATAACGTATAACGTATAACGTATAACGTATCACCTATAACGTATAAAGTATAACGTATAACGTACAACGAATAACGTTAAACGTATAACGTATAACGTATAACGTATAACGTGTAACGAAGAACGTATAAAGAATAACGTATAACGAATATCGTATAACGTACAACTTATAACGTATAAAGTACAACGTATAACGTATAACGTATAACGGATAACGTATAACGTATAACGTATAACGTATAACGTATAACGTATAACGTATAACGTATAACGTATAACGTATAACGTATAACGTATAACGTATAACGTATAACGTTTAACGTATAACGTATAACGTATAATGTATAACGTATAACGTATAACGTATAACGTATAACGTATAACGTATAACGTTTAACGTATAACGTATAACGTATAACGTATAACGTATAACGTATAACGTATAACGTATAAAGTGTAACGAAGTACGTATAACGAATAACGTATAACGTATATCGTATAACGTACAACTTATAACGTATAACGTATAACGTATAACGTATAACGTATAACGTATAACGTATAACGTATAACGTATAACGTATAACGTATAACGTATAACGTATAACGTATAACGTATAACGTATAACGTATAACGTATAACGTATAACGTTTAACGTATAACGTATAACGTATAATGTATAACGTATAACGTATAACGTATAAAGTATAACGTATAACGTATAACGTATAACGTATAACGCATGACATGTAATGTATAACGTATGACGTATAATGTATAACGTATAACGTATAACGTATAACGTACAGAGTATAACGTATCACGTATAACGTGTTACGAATAACGTATAACGTATAACGTATAACGTAACACCTATAACGTATAAAGTATAACGTATAACGTATAACGTATAACGTATAACGTATAACGTATAAAGTGTAACGAAGTACGTATAACGAATAACGTATAACGTATATCGTATAACGTACAACTTATAACGTATAACGTATAACGTATAACGTATAACGTATAACGTATAACGTATAACGTATAACGTATAACGTATAACGTATAACGTATAACGTATAACGTATAACGTATAACGTATAACGTATAACGTATAACGTTTAACGTATAACGTATAACGTATAATGTATAACGTATAACGTATAACGTATAACGTATAACGTATAACGTAAAACATATAACGTATAACGTATAACGTATAACGTATAACGAATAACGTAAAACGTATAACGCATAATGTATAACGTATAACGTATAACGTATAACGTATAACCTATGACGTATAACGTATAACGTATAACGTATAACTTGTAACGATAAACGTATAACGAATAACGTAAAACGTATGACGCATTACATACTACGTATAACGTATAACATGTAACGTATAACGTATAACGTATAACGTATAACGTATAACGTATAACGTATAACGTATAACGTATAACATATAACGTATAACGTATAACGTATAACGCATACCGAATAACGTATAACGTGTAACGAAGAACGCATAACGCATAACGTATAACGTATATCGTATAACGTATAATGTATAACGTATACCGCATAACGTATAACGTATAACCTATGACGTATAACGTATAACGTATAACGTATAACGTATAACGTATAATGTATAACGTATAACGTATAACGTATAACGTATAAAGTGTAACGAAGTACGTATAACGAATAACGTATAACGTATATCGTATAACGTACAACTTATAACGTATAACGTACAACGTATAACGTATAACGTATAACGTATAACGTATAACGTATAACGTATAACGTATAACGTATAACGTATAACGTATAACGTATAACGTATAACGAATAACGTATAACGTATAACGAATAACGTAAAACGTATAACGCATAATGTATAACGTATAACGTATAACGTATAACGTATAACCTATGTCGTATAACGTATAACGCATAACGTATAACTTGTAACGATAAACGTATAACGAATAACGTAAAACGTATGACGCATTACATACTACGTATAACGTATAACATGTAACGTATATCGTATAACGTATAATGTATAACGTATACCGCATAACGTATAACGTATAACCTATGACGTATAACGTATAACGTATAACGTATAACGTATAACGTATAACTTATAATGTATAACGTATAACGTATAACGTATAACGTATAACGTATAACGTATAACGTATAACGTATACCGTATAACGTATAACCTATGACGTATAACGTATAACGTATAACGTATAACGTATAACGTATAACGTATGATGTATAACGTATAACATGTAACGTATAGCGTATAACGTATAACGTATAACGTATAACGTATAACGTATAACGTATAACGTATATCGTATAACGTATAACGTATAACGTATAACATGTAACGTACAACGTATAACGTATACCGTATAACGTATAACGTATAACGTATAACATGTAACGTACAACGTATAACGTATACCGTATAACGTATAACGTAAAACGTATGACGCATTACATACTACGTATAACGTATAACATGTAACGTATAGCGTATAACGTATAACGTATAACGTATAACGTATAACGTATAACGTATAACGTATAACGTATAACGTATAACGTATAACGTATAACGTTTAACGTATAACGTATAACGTATAACGTATAACGTACAACGTATAACGTATAACGTATAACGTATAACGTATAACGTATATCGTATAACGTATAACGTATAACGTATAACGTATAACGTATACCGTATAACGTATAATGTATAACGTATAACGCATAACGTATAACGTATAACCTATGACGTATAACGTATAACGTATAACGTATAACGTATAACGTATAACGTATAACGTATAACGTATAACGAATAACGTAAAACGTAAAACGCATAATGTATAACGTATAACGTATAACGTATAACGTATAACCTATGACGTATAACGTATAACGTATAACGTATAACTTGTAACGAAAAACGTATAACGAATAACGTAAAACGTATGACGCATTACATACTACGTATAACGTATAACATGTAACGTATAGCGTAAAACGTATAACGTATAACGTATAACGTTTAACGTATAACGTATAACGTATAACGTATAACGTATAACGTATAACGTATAACGTTTAACGTATAACGTATAACGTATAACGTATAACGTACAACGTATAACGTATAACGTATAACGTATAACGTATAACGTATATCGTATAACGTATAACGTATAACGTATAACGTATAACGTATACCGTATAACGTATAACGTATAACGTATAACGTATAACGTTTAACGTATAACGTATAACGTATAACGTATAACGTATAACGTATAACGTATAACGTATAACGAATAACGTAAAACGTAAAACGCATAATGTATAACGTATAACGTATAACGTATAACGTATAACCTATGACGTATAACGTATAACGTATAACGTATAACTTGTAACGAAAAACGTATAACGAATAACGTAAAACGTATGACGCATTACATACTACGTATAACGTATAACATGTAACGTATAGCGTAAAACGTATAACGTATAACGTATAACGTATAACGTATAACGTTTAACGTATAACGTATAACGTATAACGTATAACGTATAACGTATAACGCATAACGCATAACGTATAACGTATATCGTATAACGTATAATGTATAACGTATAACGCATAACGTATAACGTATAACCTATGACGTATAACGTATAACGTATAACGTATAACGTATAACGTATAACGTATAACGCATAACGAATAACGTATAACGTGTAACGAAGAACGCATAACGCATAACGTATAACGTATATCGTATAACGTATAATGTATAACGTATAACGCATAACGTATAACGTATACCCTATGACGTATAACGTATAACGTATAACGTATAACTAATAACGTATAACGTATAACGAATATCGTAGAACGTATAACGCATAACGTATAACGGATAACGTATAACGTATAACGTATAACGTATAACGTATAACGTATAACGTATAACTTATGACGTATAACGTATAACGTATAACGTATAACGTATAACGTATAACGTATAGCGTATAACGTATAACGTATAACGTATAACGTATAACGTATAACGCATACCGAATAACGTATAACGTGTAACGAAGAACGTATAACGCATAACGAATAACGTATAACGTGTAACGAAGAACGCATAACGCATAACGTATAACGTATATCGTGTAACGTATAATGTATAACGTATAACGCATAACGTATAACGTATACCCTATGACGTATAACGTATGACGTATAACGTATAACTAATAACGTATAACGTATAACGAATATCGTAGAACGTACAACTTATAACGTATAACGTACAACGTATAACGTATAACGTATAACGTATAACGTATAACGTATAACGTATAACGTATAACGTATAACGTATAACGCATAATGTATAACGTATAACGTATAACGTATAACGTACAACCTATGACGTATAACGTATAACGTATAACGTATAACGTATAACTTGTAACGAAAAACGTATAACGAATAACGTAAAACGTATGACGCATTACATACTACGTATAACGTATAACATGTAACGTATAGCGTAAAACGTATAACGTATAACGTATAACGTATAACGTAAAACGTATAACGTATAACGTATAACGTATAACGTATAACGTATAACGTATAACGTATAACGTATAACGTATAACGTATAACGTATAACGTATAACGTATAACGTATAACGTATAACGTATAACGTATAACGTATAACGCATAACGTATAACGTATACCCTATGACGTATAACGTATAACGTATAACGTATAACGTATAACGTATAACGTATAACGTATAACGTATAACGTATAACGTATGACGTATAACGTATAACGTATAACGTATAACGTATAACGTATAACCTATGACGTATAACGTATAACGTATAACGTATAACGTATAACGTATAACGTATAACGTATAACATATAATGTGTAACGTATAACATGTAACGTATAGCGTATAACGTATAACGTATAACGTATAACGTATAACGTATAACGTATAATGTATAACGTATATCGTATAACGTATAACGTATAACGTATAACGTATAACATGTAACGTACAACGTATAACGTATACCGTATAACGTATAACTAATAACGTATAACGTATAACGAATATCGTACAACGTATAACGCATAACGTATAACGTATAACGTATAACGTATAACGCATAACGTATAACGTATAACGTATAACCTATGACGTATAACCTATAACGTATAACGTATAACGTATAACGTATAACGTATAAGGTGTAACCTATGAGGTATAACGTGTAACGTGTAACGTATAACGTACAACGTATAACGTATAACGTATAACGTATAACGTATAAAATATAACGTATAACGTATAACGTATAACGTATAACGTATAACGTATAACGTATAACGTATAACGTATAACGTATAACGTATAACTTATGACGTATAACGTATAACGTATAACGTATAACGTATAACGCATACCGAATAACGAATAACGTAAAACGTATGACGCATTACATACTACGTATAACGTATAACATGTAACGTATAGCGTATAACGTATAACGTATAACGTATAACGTATAACGTATAACGCATAACGTATAACGTATAACGTATAACGCATACCGAATAACGTATAACGTGTAACGAAGAACGCATAACGCATAACGTATAACGTATATCGTATAACGTATAATGTATAACGTATACCGCATAACGTATAACGTATAACCTATGACGTATAACGTATAACGTATAACGTATAACGTATAACGTATAATGTATAACGTATAACGTATAACGTATAACGTATAACGTATAACGTATAACGTATAACGTGTAACGTATATCGTATAACGTATAACCTATGACGTATAACGTATAACGTATAACGTATAACGTATAACGTATAACGTATAACATATAACGTATAACGTATGGTGTATAACGTATAACATGTAACGTATAGCGTATAACGTATAACGTATAACGTATAACGTATAACGTATAACGTATAACGTATAACGTATAACGTATATCGTATAACGTATAACGTATAACGTATAACATGTAACGTACAACGTATAACGTATACCGTATAACGTATAACGTATAACGTATAACATGTAACGTACAACGTATAACGTATACCGTATAACGTATAACGTAAAACGTATGACGCATTACATACTACGTATAACGTATAACATGTAACGTATAGCGTATAACGTATAACGTATAACGTATAACGTATAACCTATGACATATAACGTATAACGTATAACGTATAACGTATAACGTATAACGTATATCGTATAACGTATAACCTATGACGTATAACGTATAACATATAACGTATAACGTATGGTGTATAACGTATAACATGTAACGTATAGCGTATAACGTATAACGTATAACGTATAACGTATAACGTATAACGTATAACGTATAACGTATATCGTATAACGTATAACGTATATCGTATAACGTATAATGTATAACGTATAACGCATAACGTATAACGTATACCCTATGACGTTTAACGTATAACGTATAACGTATTACTAATAACGTATAACGTATAACGAATATCGTAGAACGTATAACGCATAACGCATAACGTATAACGTATAACCTATAACGTATAACGTATAACGTATAACTTATGACGTATAACGTATAACGTATAACGTATAACGTATAACGTATAACGTATAGCGTATAACGTATAACGTATAACGTATAACGTATAACGTATAACGCATACCGAATAACGTATAACGTGTAACGAAGAACGCATAACGCATAACGTATAACGTATATCGTATAACGTATAATGTATAACGTATAACGCATAACGTATAACGTATAACCTATGACGTATAACGTATAACGTATAACGTATAACTAATAACGTATAACGTATAACGAATATCGTAGAACGTATAACGCATAACGTATAACGTATAACGTATAACGTATAACGTATAACGTATAACGTATAACGTGTAACTTATGACGTATAACGTATAACGTATAACGTATAACGTATAACGTATAACGTATAACGTATAGCGTATAACGTATAACGTATAACGTATAACGTATAACGTATAACGCATACCGAATAACGTATAACGTGTAACGAAGAACGTATAACGCATAACGAATAACGTATAACGTGTAACGAAGAACGCATAACGCATAACGTATAACGTATAACCTATGACGTATAACGTATAACGTATAACGTATAACGTATAACGTATAATGTATAACGTATAACGTATAACGTATAACGTATAAAGTGTAACGAAGTACGTATAACGAATAACGTATAACGTATATCGTATAACGTACAACTTATAACGTATAACGTACAACGTATAACGTATAACGTATAACGTATAACGTATAACGTATAACGTATAACGTATAACGTATAACGTATAACCTATGACGTATAACGTATAACGTATAACGTATAACGTATAACGTATAATGTATAACGTATAACGTATAACGTATAACGTATAAAGTGTAACGAAGTACGTATAACGAATAACGTATAACGTATATCGTATAACGTACAACTTATAACGTATAACGTACAACGTATAACGTATAACGTATAACGTATAACGTATAACGTATAACGTATAACGTATAACGTATATCGTATAACGTACAACTTATAACGTATAACGTACAACGTATAACGTATAACGTATAACGTATAACGAATAACGTAAAACGTATAACGCATAATGTATAACGTATAACGTATAACGTATAACGTATAACCTATGTCGTATAACGTATAACGCATAACGTATAACTTGTAACGATAAACGTATAACGAATAACGTAAAACGTATGACGCATTACATACTACGTATAACGTATAACATGTAACGTATATCGTATAACGTATAATGTATAACGTATACCGCATAACGTATAACGTATAACCTATGACGTATAACGTATAACGTATAACGTATAACGTATAACGTATAACTTATAATGTATAACGTATAACGTATAACGTATAACGTATAACGTATAACGTATAACGTATAACGTATACCGTATGACGTATAACCTATGACGTATAACGTATAACGTATAACGTATAACGTATAACGTATAACGTATGATGTATAACGTATAACATGTAACGTATAGCGTATAACGTATAACGTATAACGTATAACGTATAACGTATAACGTATAACGTATATCGTATAACGTATAACGTATAACGTATAACATGTAACGTACAACGTATAACGTATACCGTATAACGTATAACGTATAACGTATAACATGTAACGTACAACGTATAACGTATACCGTATAACGTATAACGTAAAACGTATGACGCATTACATACTACGTATAACGTATAACATGTAACGTATAGCGTATAACGTATAACGTATAACGTATAACGTATAACGTATAACGTATAACGTATAACGTATAACGTATAACGTATAACGTATATCGTATAACGTATAATGTATAACGTATAACGCATAACGTATAACGTATACCCTATGACGTATAACGTATAACGTATAACGTATAACTAATAACGTATAACGTATAACGAATATCGTAGAACGTATAACGCATAACGTATAACGTATAACGTATAACGTATAACGTATAACGTATAACGTATAACGTATAACGTATAACTTATGACGTATAACGTATAACGTATAACGTATAACGTATAACGTATAACGTATAGCGTATAACGTATAACGTATAACGTATAACGTATAACGTATAACGCATACCGAATAACGTATAACGTGTAACGAAGAACGTATAACGCATAACGAATAACGTATAACGTGTAACGAAGAACGCATAACGCATAACGTATAACGTATATCGTGTAACGTATAATGTATAACGTATAACGCATAACGTATAACGTATACCCTATGACGTATAACGTATAACGTATAACGTATAACTAATAACGTATAACGTATAACGAATATCGTAGAACGTACAACTTATAACGTATAACGTACAACGTATAACGTATAACGTATAACGTATAACGTATAACGTATAACGTATAACGTATAACGTATAACGCATAATGTATAACGTATAACGTATAACGTATAACGTATAACCTATGACGTATAACGTATAACGTATAACGTATAACGTATAACTTGTAACGAAAAACGTATAACGAATAACGTAAAACGTATGACGCATTACATACTACGTATAACGTATAACATGTAACGTATAGCGTAAAACGTATAACGTATAACGTATAACGTATAACGTAAAACGTATAACGTATAACGTATAACGTATAACGTATAACGTATAACGTATAACGTATAACGTATAACGTATAACGTATAACGTATAACGTATAACGTATAACGTATAACGTATAACGTATAACGTATAACGCATAACGTATAACGTATACCCTATGACGTATAACGTATAACGTATAACGTATAACGTATAACGTATAACGTATAACGTATAACGTATAACGTATAACGTATGACGTATAACGTATAACGTATAACGTATAACGTATAACGTATAACCTATGACGTATAACGTATAACGTATAACGTATAACGTATAACGTATAACGTATAACGTATAACATATAATGTGTAACGTATAACATGTAACGTATAGCGTATAACGTATAACGTATAACGTATAACGTATAACGTATAACGTATAATGTATAACGTATATCGTATAACGTATAACGTATAACGTATAACGTATAACATGTAACGTACAACGTATAACGTATACCGTATAACGTATAACTAATAACGTATAACGTATAACGAATATCGTACAACGTATAACGCATAACGTATAACGTATAACGTATAACGTATAACGCATAACGTATAACGTATAACGTATAACCTATGACGTATAACCTATAACGTATAACGTATAACGTATAACGTATAACGTATAAGGTGTAACCTATGAGGTATAACGTGTAACGTGTAACGTATAACGTACAACGTATAACGTATAACGTATAACGTATAACGTATAAAATATAACGTATAACGTATAACGTATAACGTATAACGTATAACGTATAACGTATAACGTATAACGTATAACGTATAACGTATAACTTATGACGTATAACGTATAAGGTATAACGTATAACGTATAACGCATACCGAATAACGAATAACGTAAAACGTATGACGCATTACATACTACGTATAACGTATAACATGTAACGTATAGCGTATAACGTATAACGTATAACGTATAACGTATAACGTATAACGCATAACGTATAACGTATAACGTATAACGCATACCGAATAACGTATAACGTGTAACGAAGAACGCATAACGCATAACGTATAACGTATATCGTATAACGTATAATGTATAACGTATACCGCATAACGTATAACGTATAACCTATGACGTATAACGTATAACGTATAACGTATAACGTATAACGTATAATGTATAACGTATAACGTATAACGTATAACGTATAACGTATAACGTATAACGTATAACGTGTAACGTATATCGTATAACGTATAACCTATGACGTATAACGTATAACGTATAACGTATAACGTATAACGTATAACGTATAACATATAACGTATAACGTATGGTGTATAACGTATAACATGTAACGTATAGCGTATAACGTATAACGTATAACGTATAACGTATAACGTATAACGTATAACGTATAACGTATATCGTATAACGTATAACGTATAACGTATAACATGTAACGTACAACGTATAACGTATACCGTATAACGTATAACGTATAACGTATAACATTTAACGTACAACGTATAACGTATACCGTATAACGTATAACGTAAAACGTATGACGCATTACATACTACGTATAACGTATAACATGTAACGTATAGCGTATAACGTATAACGTATAACGTATAACGTATAACCTATGACGTATAACGTATAACGTATAACGTATAACGTATAACGTATAACGTATATCGTATAACGTATAACCTATGACGTATAACGTATAACATATAACGTATAACGTATGGTGTATAACGTATAACATGTAACGTATAGCGTATAACGTATAACGTATAACGTATAACGTATAACGTATAACGTATAACGTATAACGTATATCGTATAACGTATAACGTATAACGTATAACATGTAACGTACAACGTATAACGTATACCGTATAACGTATAACGTATAACGTATAACATGTAACGTACAACGTATAACGTATACCGTATAACGTATAACGTAAAACGTATGACGCATTACATACTACGTATAACGTATAACATGTAACGTATAGCGTATAACGTATAACGTATAACGTATAACGTATAACCTATGACGTATAACGTATAACGTATAACGTATAACGTATAACGTATAACGTATAACGTATAACGTATAACGTATAACGTATAACGTATAACGTATAACGTACAACGTATAACGTATAACGTATAACGTATAACGTATAACGTATAACGTATAACGTACAACGTATAACGTATAACGTATAGCGTATAACGTATAACGCATAACGAATAACGTATAACGTGTAACGAAGAACGCATAACGCATAACGTATAACGTATATCGTATAACGTATAATGTATAACGTATAACGCATAACGTATAACGTATACCCTATGACGTTTAACGTATAACGTATAACGTATTACTAATAACGTATAACGTATAACGAATATCGTAGAACGTATAACGCATAACGTATAACGTATAACGTATAACGTATAACGTATAACGTATAACGTATAACTTATGACGTATAACGTATAACGTATAACGTATAACGTATAACGTATAACGTATAGCGTATAACGTATAACGTATAACGTATAACGTATAACGTATAACGCATACCGAATAACGTATAACGTGTAACGAAGAACGCATAACGCATAACGTATAACGTATATCGTATAACGTATAATGTATAACGTATAACGCATAACGTATAACGTATAACCTATGACGTATAACGTATAACGTATAACGTATTAATAATAACGTATAACGTATAACGAATATCGTAGAACGTATAACGCATAACGTATAACGTATAACGTATAACGTATAACGTATAACGTATAACGTATAACGTGTAACCTATGACGTATAACGTATAACGTATAACGTATAACGTATAACGTATAACGTATAGCGTATAACGTATAACGTATAACGTATAACGTATAACGTATAACGCATACCGAATAACGTATAACGTGTAACGAAGAACGTATAACGCATAACGAATAACGTATAACGTGTAACGAAGAACGCATAACGCATAACGTATAACGTATATCGTATAACGTATAATGTATAACGTATAACGCATAACGTATAACGTATACCCTATGACGTATAACGTATAACGTATAACGTATAACTAATAACGTATAACGTATAACGAATATCGTAGAACGTACAACCTATAACGTATAACGTACAACGTATAACGTATAACGTATAACGTATAACGTATAACGTATAACGTATAACGTATAACGTGTAACGTATAACGTATAACGTATAACGTATAACGTATAACGAATAACGTAAAACGTATAACGCATAATGTATAACGTATAACGTATAACGTATAACGTATAACCTATGACGTATAACGTATAACGTATAACGTATAACTTGTAACGAAAAACGTATAACGAATAACGTAAAACGTATGACGCATTACATACTACGTATAACGTATAAAATGTAACGTATAGCGTAAAACGTATAACGTATAACGTATAACGTATAACGTTTAACGTATAACGTATAACGTATAACGTATAACGTATAACGTATAACGTATAACGAATAACGTAAAACATATAACGTATAACGTATAACGTATAACGTATAACGTATAACGTATAACGTATAACGTATAACGTATGACGTATAACGTATAACATATAACGTATAACGTATAACGTATAACCTATGACGTATAACGTATAACGTATAACGTATAACGTATAACGTATAACGTATAACGTATAATGTATAACATATAACATGTAACGTATAGCGTATAACGTATAACGTATAACGTATAACGTATAACGTATAACGTATAACGTATAACGTATAACGTGTAACTTATGACGTATAACGTATAACGTATAACGTATAACGTATAACGTATAACGTATAGCGTATAACGTATAACGTATAACGTATAACGTATAACGTATAACGTATAACGCATACCGAATAACGTATAACGTGTAACGAAGAACGTATAACGCATAACGAATAACGTATAACGTGTAACGAAGAACGCATAACGCATAACGTATAACGTATATCGTATAACGTATAATGTATAACGTATAACGCATAACGTATAACGTATACCCTATGACGTATAACGTATAACGTATAACGTATAACTAATAACGTATAACGTATAACGAATATCGTAGAACGTACAACTTATAACGTATAACGTACAACGTATAACGTATAACGTATAACGTATAACGTATAACGTATAACGTATAACGTATAACGTATAACGTATAACGTATAACGTATAACGTATAACGTATAACGTATAACGTATAACGTATAACGAATATCGTACAACGTATAACGCATAACGTATAACGTATAACGTATAACGTATAACGCATAACGTATAACGTATAACGTATAACCTATGACGTATAACCTATAACGTATAACGTATAACGTATAACGTATAACGTATAAGGTGTAACCTATGAGGTATAACGTGTAACGTGTAACGTATAACGTACAACGTATAACGTATAACTTATAACGTATAACGTATAAAATATAACGTATAACGTATAACGTATAACGTATAACGTATAACGTATAACGTATAACGTATAACGTATAACTTATGACGTATAACGTATAACGTATAACGTATAACGTATAACGTATAACGTATAACGCATACCGAATAACGAATAACGTAAAACGTATGACGCATTACATACTACGTATAACGTATAACATGTAACGTATAGCGTATAACGTATAACGTATAACGTATAACGTATAACGTATAACGCATAACGTATAACGTATAACGTATAACGCATACCGAATAACGTATAACGTGTAACGAAGAACGCATAACGCATAACGTATAACGTATATCGTATAACGTATAATGTATAACGTAAACCGCATAACGTATAACGTATAACCTATGACGTATAACGTATAACGTATAACGTATAACGTATAACGTATAATGTATAACGTATAACGTATAACGTATAACGTATAACGTGTAACGTATAACGTATAACGTATAACGTATATCGTATAACGTATAACCTATGACGTATAACGTATAACGTATAACGTATAACGTATAACGTATAACGTATAACGTATAACGTATAACGTATAACGTATAACGTATAACGTATATCGTATAACGTATAACGTATAACGTATAACATGTAACGTACAACGTATAACGTATACCGTATAACGTATAACGTATAACGTATAACATGTAACGTACAACGTATAACGTATACCGTATAACGTATAACGTAAAACGTATGACGCATTACATACTACGTATAACGTATAACATGTAACGTATAGCGTATAACGTATAACGTATAACGTATAACGTATAACCTATGACGTATAACGTATAACGTATAACGTATAACGTATAACGTATAACGTATAACGTATAACGTATAACGTATAACGTATAACGTATAACGTATAACGTATAACGTACAACGTATAACGTATAACGTATAACGTATAACGTATAACGTATAACGTATAACGTATAACGTACAACGTATAACGTATAACGTATAACGTATAACGTATAACGCATAACGAATAACGTATAACGTGTAACGAAGAACGCATAACGCATAACGTATAACGTATATCGTATAACGTATAATGTATAACGTATAACGCATAACGTATAACGTATACCCTATGACGTTTAACGTATAACGTATAACGTATTACTAATAACGTATAACGTATAACGAATATCGTAGAACGTATAACGCATAACGTATAACGTATAACGTATAACGTATAACGTATAACGTATAACTTATGACGTATAACGTATAACGTATAACGTATAACGTATAACGTACAACGTATAGCGTATAACGTATAACGTATAACGTATAACGTATAACGTATAACGCATACCGAATAACGTATAACGTGTAACGAAGAACGCATAACGCATAACGTATAACGTATATCGTATAACGTATAATGTATAACGTATAACGCATAACGTATAACGTATAACCTATGACGTATAACGTATAACGTATAACGTATTAATAATAACGTATAACGTATAACGAATATCGTAGAACGTATAACGCATAACGTATAACGTATAACGTATAACGTATAACGTATAACGTATAACGTATAACGTATAACGTATAACGTATAACGTGTAACTTATGACGTATAACGTATAACGTATAACGTATAACGTATAACGTATAGCGTATAACGTATAACGTATAACGTATAACGTATAACGTATAACGTGTAACTTATGACGTATAACGTATAACGTATAACGTATAACGTATAACGTATAGCGTATAACGTATAATGTATAACGTATAACGCATAACGTATAACGTATACCCTATGACGTATAACGTATAACGTATAACGTATAACTAATAACGTATAACGTATAACGAATATCGTAGAACGTACAACTTATAACGTATAACGTACAACGTATAACGTATAACGTATAACGTATAACGTATAACGTATAACGTATAACGTATAACGTATAACGTGTAACGTATAACGTATAACGTATAACGTATAACGTATAACGAATAACGTAAAACGTATAACGCATAATGTATAACGTATAACGTATAACGTATAACGTATAACCTATGACGTATAACGTATAACGAATAACGTAAAACATATAACGTATAACGTATAACGTATAACGTATAACGTATAACGTATAACGTATAACGTATAACGTATGACGTATAACGTATAACATATAACGTATAACGTATAACGTATAACCTATGACGTATAACGTATAACGTATAACGTATAACGTATAACGTATAACGTATAACGTATAATGTATAACGTATAACATGTAACGTATAGCGTATAACGTATAACGTATAACGTATAACGTATAACGTTTAACGTATAACGTATAACGTATAACGTATAACGTATAACGTATAACGTATAACGAATAACGTAAAACATATAACGTATAACGTATAACGTATAACGTATAACGTATAACGTATAACGTATAACGTATAACGTATGACGTATAACGTATAACATATAACGTATAACGTATAACGTATAACCTATGACGTATAACGTATAACGTATAACGTATAACGTATAACGTATAACGTATAACGTATAATGTATAACGTATAACATGTAACGTATAGCGTATAACGTATAACGTATAACGTATAACGTATAACGTATAACGTATAACGTATAACGTATAACGTATATCGTATAACGTATAACGTATAACGTATAACGTATAACGTATAACGTATAACGCATAACGTATAACGTATAACGCATACCCAATAACGTATAACGTGTAACGAAGAACGCATAACGCATAACGTATAACGTATATCGTATAACGTATAATGTATAACGTATACCGCATAACGTATAACGTATAACCTATGACGTATAACGTATAACGTATAACGTATAACGTATAACGTATAATGTATAACGTATAACGTATAACGTATAACGTATAACGTATAACGTATAACGTATAACGTATATCGTATAACGTATAACCTATGACGTATAACGTATAACGTATAACGTATAACGTATAACGTATAACGTATAACGTATAACGTATGATGTATAACGTATAACATGTAACGTATAACGTATAACGTATAACGTATAACGTATAACGTATAACGTATAACGTATAACGTATATCGTATAACGTATAACGTATAACGTATAACATGTAACGTACAACGTATAACGTATACCGTATAACGTATAACGTATAACGTATAACGTATAACCTATGACGTATAACGTATAACGTATAACGTATAACGTATAACGTATAACGTATAACGTATAATGTATAACGTATAACATGTAACGTATAGCGTATAACGTATAACGTATAACGTATAACGTATAACGTATAACGAATAACGTATAACGTATAACGTATATCGTATAACGTATAACGTATAACGTATAACGTATAACGTATAACGTATAACGCATAACGTATAACGTATAACGCATACCCAATAACGTATAACGTGTAACGAAGAACGCATAACGCATAACGTATAACGTATATCGTATAACGTATAATGTATAACGTATACCGCATAACGTATAACGTATAACCTATGACGTATAACGTATAACGTATAACGTATAACGTATAACGTATAATGTATAACGTATAACGTATAACGTATAACGTATAACGTATAACGTATAACGTATAACGTATATCGTATAACGTATAACCTATGACGTATAACGTATAACGTATAACGTATAACGTATAACGTATAACGTACAACGTATAACGTATGATGTATAACGTATAACATGTAACGTATAACGTATAACGTATAACGTATAACGTATAACGTATAACGTATAACGTATAACGTATAACGTATAACGTGTAACTTATGACGTATAACGTATAACGTATAACGTATAACGTATAACGTATAACGTATAGCGTATAACGTATAACGTATAACGTATAACGTATAACGTATAACGTATAACGCATACCGCATAACGTATAACGTGTAACGAAGAACGTATAACGCATAACGAATAACGTATAACGTGTAACGAAGAACGCATAACGCATAACGTATAACGTATATCGTATAACGTATAATGTATAACGTATAACGCATAACGTATAACGTATACCCTATGACGTATAACGTATAACGTATAACGTATAACTAATAACGTATAACGTATAACGAATATCGTAGAACGTACAACTTATAACGTATAACGTACAACGTATAACGTATAACGTATAACGTATAACGTATAACGTATAACGTATAACGTATAACGTATAACGTATAACGTATAACGTATAACGTATAACGTATAACGTATAACGTATAACGTATAACGAATATCGTACAACGTATAACGCATAACGTATAACGTATAACGTATAACGTATAACGCATAACGTATAACGTATAACGTATAACCTATGACGTATAACCTATAACGTATAACGTATAACGTATAACGTATAACGTATAAGGTGTAACCTATGAGGTATAACGTGTAACGTGTAACGTATAACGTACAACGTATAACGTATAACTTATAACGTATAACGTATAAAATATAACGTATAACGTATAACGTATAACGTATAACGTATAACGTATAACGTATAACGTATAACGTATAACTTATGACGTATAACGTATAACGTATAACGTATAACGTATAACGTATAACGTATAACGCATACCGAATAACGAATAACGTAAAACGTATGACGCATTACATACTACGTATAACGTATAACATGTAACGTATAGCGTATAACGTATAACGTATAACGTATAACGTATAACGTATAACGCATAACGTATAACGTATAACGTATAACGTATATCGTATAACGTATAACCTATGACGTATAACGTATAACGTATAACGTATAACGTATAACGTATAACGTATAACGTATAACGTATAACGTATAACGTATAACGTATAACGTATAACGTATATCGTATAACGTATAACGTATAACGTATAACATGTAACGTACAACGTATAACGTACACCGTATAACGTATAACGTATAACGTATAACATGTAACGTACAACGTATAACGTATACCGTATAACGTATAACGTAAAACGTATGACGCATTACATACTACGTATAACGTATAACATGTAACGTATAGCGTATAACGTATAACGTATAACGTATAACGTATAACCTATGACGTATAACGTATAACGTATAACGTATAACGTATAACGTATAACGTATAACGTATAACGTATAACGTATAACGTATAACGTATAACGTATAACGTATAACGTACAACGTATAACGTATAACGTATAACGTATAACGTATAACGTATAACGTATAACGTACAACGTATAACGTATAACGTATAACGTATAACGTATAACGCATAACGAATAACGTATAACGTGTAACGAAGAACGCATAACGCATAACGTATAACGTATATCGTATAACGTATAATGTATAACGTATAACGCATAACGTATAACGTATACCCTATGACGTTTAACGTATAACGTATAACGTATTACTAATAACGTATAACGTATAACGAATATCGTAGAACGTATAACGCATAACGTATAACGTATAACGTATAACGTATAACGTATAACGTATAACTTATGACGTATAACGTATAACGTATAACGTATAACGTATAACGTATAACGTGTAACTTATGACGTATAACGTATAACGTATAACGTATAACGTATAACGTATAACGTATAGCGTATAACGTATAACGTATAACGTATAACGTATAACGTATAACGTATAACGCATACCGCATAACGTATAACGTGTAACGAAGAACGTATAACGCATAACGAATAACGTATAACGTGTAACGAAGAACGCATAACGCATAACGTATAACGTATATCGTATAACGTATAATGTATAACGTATAACGCATAACGTATAACGTATACCCTATGACGTATAACGTATAACGTATAACGTATAACTAATAACGTATAACGTATAACGTATAACGTATAACGTATAACGTATAACGTATAACGTATAACGTATAACGTACAACGTATAACGTATAACGTATAACGTATAACGTATAACGTATAACGTATAACGCATAACGAATAACGTATAACGTGTAACGAAGAACGCATAACGCATAACGTATAACGTATATCGTATAACGTATAATGTATAACGTATAACGCATAACGTATAACGTATACCCTATGACGTATAACGTATAACGTATAACGTATAACGTATAACGTATAACGTGTAACTTATGACGTATAACGTATAACGTATAACGTATAACGTATAACGTATAACGTATAGCGTATAACGTATAACGTATAACGTATAACGTATAACGTATAACGTATAACGCATACCGCATAACGTATAACGTGTAACGAAGAACGTATAACGCATAACGAATAACGTATAACGTGTAACGAAGAACGCATAACGCATAACGTATAACGTATATCGTATAACGTATAATGTATAACGTATAACGCATAACGTATAACGTATACCCTATGACGTATAACGTATAACGTATAACGTATAACTAATAACGTATAACGTATAACGAATATCGTAGAACGTACAACTTATAACGTATAACGTACAACGTATAACGTATAACGTATAACGTATAACGTATAACGTATAACGTATAACGTATAACGTATAACGTATAACGTATAACGTATAACGTATAACGTATAACGTATAACGTATAACGTATAACGAATATCGTACAACGTATAACGCATAACGTATAACGTATAACTAATAACGTATAACGTATAACGAATATCGTAGAACGTACAACTTATAACGTATAACGTACAACGTATAACGTATAACGTATAACGTATAACGTATAACGTATAAAATATAACGTATAACGTATAACGTATAACGTATAACGTATAACGTATAACGTATAACGTATAACGTATAACTTATGACGTATAACGTATAACGTATAACGTATAACGTATAACGTATAACGTATAACGCATACCGAATAACGAATAACGTAAAACGTATGACGCATTACATACTACGTATAACGTATAACATGTAACGTATAGCGTATAACGTATAACGTATAACGTATAACGTATAACGTATAACGCATAACGTATAACGTATAACGTATAACGTATATCGTATAACGTATAACCTATGACGTATAACGTATAACGTATAACGTATAACGTATAACGTATAACGTATAACGTATAACGTATAACGTATAACGTATAACGTATAACGTATAACGTATATCGTATAACGTATAACGTATAACGTATAACATGTAACGTACAACGTATAACGTACACCGTATAACGTATAACGTATAACGTATAACATGTAACGTACAACGTATAACGTATACCGTATAACGTATAACGTAAAACGTATGACGCATTACATACTACGTATAACGTATAACATGTAACGTATAGCGTATAACGTATAACGTATAACGTATAACGTATAACCTATGACGTATAACGTATAACGTATAACGTATAACGTATAACGCATAACGTATAACGTATAACGGATAACGTATAACGTATAACGTGTAACTTATGACGTATAACGTATAACGTATAACGTATAACGTATAACGTATAGCGTATAACGTATAACGTATAACGTATAACGTATAACGTATAACGTGTAACTTATGACGTATAACGTATAACGTATAACGTATAACGTATAACGTATAGCGTATAACGTATAATGTATAACGTATAACGCATAACGTATAACGTATACCCTATGACGTATAACGTATAACGTATAACGTATAACTAATAACGTATAACGTATAACGAATATCGTAGAACGTACAACTTATAACTTATAACGTACAACGTATAACGTATAACGTATAACGTATAACGTATAACGTATAACGTATAACGTATAACGTATAACGTATAACGTATAACGTATAACGTATAACGTATAACGAATAACGTAAAACATATAACGTATAACGTATAACGTATAACGTATAACGTATAACGTATAACGTATAACGTATAACGTATGACGTATAACGTATAACGTATAACGTGTAACTTATGACGTATAACGTATAACGCATAATGTATAACGTATAACGTATAACGTATAACGTATAACCTATGACGTATAACGTATAACGAATAACGTAAAACATATAACGTATAACGTATAACGTATAACGTATAACGTATAACGTATAACGTATAACGTATAACGTATGACGTATAACGTATAACATATAACGTATAACGTATAACGTATAACCTATGACGTATAACGTATAACGTATAACGTATAACGTATAACGTATAACGTATAACGTATAATGTATAACGTATAACATGTAACGTATAGCGTATAACGTATAACGTATAACGTATAACGTATAACGTTTAACGTATAACGTATAACGTATAACGTATAACGTATAACGTATAACGTATAACGAATAACGTAAAACATATAACGTATAACGTATAACGTATAACGTATAACGTATAACGTATAACGTATAACGTATAACGTATGACGTATAACGTATAACATATAACGTATAACGTATAACGTATAACCTATGACGTATAACGTATAACGTATAACGTATAACGTATAACGTATAACGTATAACGTATAATGTATAACGTATAACATGTAACGTATAGCGTATAACGTATAACGTATAACGTATAACGTATAACGTATAACGTATAACGTATAACGTATAACGTATATCGTATAACGTATAACGTATAACGTATAACGTATAACGTATAACGTATAACGCATAACGTATAACGTATAACGCATACCCAATAACGTATAACGTGTAACGAAGAACGCATAACGCATAACGTATAACGTATATCGTATAACGTATAATGTATAACGTATACCGCATAACGTATAACGTATAACCTATGACGTATAACGTATAACGTATAACGTATAACGTATAACGTATAATGTATAACGTATAACGTATAACGTATAACGTATAACGTATAACGTATAACGTATAACGTATATCGTATAACGTATAACCTATGACGTATAACGTATAACGTATAACGTATAACGTATAACGTATAACGTATAACGTATAACGTATGATGTATAACGTATAACATGTAACGTATAACGTATAACGTATAACGTATAACGTATAACGTATAACGTATAACGTATAACGTATATCGTATAACGTATAACGTATAACGTATAACATGTAACGTACAACGTATAACGTATACCGTATAACGTATAACGTATAACGTATAACGTATAACCTATGACGTATAACGTATAACGTATAACGTATAACGTATAACGTATAACGTATATCGTATAATGTATAACGTATAACATGTAACGTATAGCGTATAACGTATAACGTATAACGTATAACGTATAACGTATAACGTATAACGTATAACGTATAACGTATATCGTATAACGTATAACGTATAACGTATAACGTATAACGTATAACGTATAACGCATAACGTATAACGTATAACGCATACCCAATAACGTATAACGTGTAACGAAGAACGCATAACGCATAACGTATAACGTATATCGTATAACGTATAATGTATAACGTATACCGCATAACGTATAACGTATAACCTATGACGTATAACGTATAACGTATAACGTATAACGTATAACGTATAATGTATAACGTATAACGTATAACGTATAACGTATAACGTATAACGTATAACGTATAACGTATATCGTATAACGTATAACCTATGACGTATAACGTATAACGTATAACGTATAACGTATAACGTATAACGTATAACGTATAACGTATGATGTATAACGTATAACATGTAACGTATAACGTATAACGTATAACGTATAACGTATAACGTATAACGTATAACGTATAACGTATATCGTATAACGTATAACGTATAACGTATAACATGTAACGTACAACGTATAACGTATACCGTATAACGTATAACGTATAACGTATAACATGTAACGTACAACGTATAACGTATACCGTATAACGTATAACGTAAAACGTATGACGCATTACATACTACGTATAACGTATAACATGTAACGTATAGCGTATAACGTATAACGTATAACGTATAACGTATAACGTATAACGTATAACGTATAACGTATAACGTATAACGTATAACGTATAACGTATAACGTATATAGTTTAACGTATAACGTATAACGTATAACGTATAACGTACAACGTATAACGTATAACGTATAACGTATAACGTATAACGTATATCGTATAACGTATAACGTATAACGTATAACGTATAACGTATACCGTATAACGTATAACGTATAACGTATAACGTATAACGCATACCGAATAACGTATAACGTGTAACGAAGAACGCATAACGCATAACGTATAACGTATATCGTATAACGTATAATATATAACGTATAACGCATAACGTATAACGTATAACCTATGACGTATAACGTATAACGTATAACGTATAACGTATAACGTATAACGTATAACGTATAACGTATAACGTATAACGTATAACGTATAACGTATAACGTATAACGTACAACGTATAACGTATAACGTATAACGTACAACGTATAACGTATAACGTATAACGTATAACGTATAACGCATAACGTATAACGTATAACGAATATCGTAGAACGTATAACGCATAACGTATAACGTATAACGTATAACGTATAACGTATAACGTATAACTTATGACGTATAACGTATAACGTATAACGTATAACGTATAACGTATAACGTATAACGCATACCGAATAACGTATAACGTGTAACGAAGAACGCATAACGCATAACGTATAACGTATATCGTATAACGTATAATATATAACGTATAACGCATAACGTATAATGTATAACCTATGACGTATAACGTATAACGTATAACGTATAACGTATAACGTATAACGTATAACGTATAACGTATAACGTATAACGTATAACGTATAACGTATAACGTATAACGTACAACGTATAACGTATAACGTATAACGTATAACGTATAACGTATAACGTATAACGTACAACGTATAACGTATAACGTATAACGTATAACGTATAACGCATAACGAATAACGTATAACGTGTAACGAAGAACGCATTACGCATAACGTATAACGTATATCGTATAACGTATAATGTATAACGTATAACGCATAACGTATAACGTATACCCTATGACGTATAACGTATAACGTATAACGTATAACGTACAACGTATAACGTATAACGTATAACGTATAACGTATAACGTATAACGCATAAAGAATAACGTATAACGTGTAACGAAGAACGCATAACGCATAACGTATAACGTATATCGTATAACGTATAATGTATAACGTATAACGCATAACGTATAACGTATACCCTATGACGTATAACGTATAACGTATAACGTATAACGTATAACTAATAACTTATAACGTATAACGAATATCGTAGAACGTATAACGCATAACGTATAACGTATAACGTATAACGTATAACGTATAACGTATAACTTATGACGTATAACGTATAACGTATAACGTATAACGTATAACGTATAACGTATAGCGTATAACGTATAACGTATAACGTATAACGTATAACGTATAAGGTGTAACCTATGAGGTATAACGTGTAACGTGTAACGTATAACGTACAACGTATAACGTATAACGTATAACGTATAAAATATAACGTATAACGTATAACGTATAACGTATAACGTATAACGTATAACGTATTACGTATAACGTATAACGTATAACGTATAACGTATAACGTATAACGTATAACGTATAACGTATAACGCATAACGTATAACGTATAACGCATACCCAATAACGTATAACGTGTAACGAAGAACGCATAACGCATAACGTATAACGTATATCGTATAACGTATAATGTATAACGTATACCGCATAACGTATAACGTATAACCTATGACGTATAACGTATAACGTATAACGTATAACGTATAACGTATAATGTATAACGTATAACGTATAACGTATAACGTATAACGTATAACGTATAACGTATAACGTATATCGTATAACGTATAACCTATGACGTAAAACGTATAACGTATAACGTATAACGTATAACGTATAACGTATAACGTATAACGTATGATGTATAACGTATAACATGTAACGTATAACGTATAACGTATAACGTATAACGTATAACGTATAACGTATAACGTATAACGTATATCGTATAACGTATAACGTATAACGTATAACATGTAACGTACAACGTATAACGTATAGCGTATAACGTATAACGTATAACGTATAACATGTAACGTACAACGTATAACGTATACCGTATAACGTATAACGTAAAACGTATGACGCATTACATACTACGTATAACGTATAACATGTAACGTATAGCGTATAACGTATAACGTATAACGTATAACGTATAACGTATAACGTATAACGTATAACGTATAACGTATAACGTATAACGTATAACGTATAACGTTTAACGTATAACGTATAACGTATAACGTATAACGTACAACGTATAACGTATAACGTATAACGTATAACGTATAACGTATATCGTATAACGTATAACGTATAACGTATAACGTATAACGTATACCGTATAACGTATAACGTATAACGTATAACGCATACCGAATAACGTATAACGTGTAACGAAGAACGCATAACGCATAACGTATAACGTATATCGTATAACGTATAATATATAACGTATAACGCATAACGTATAACGTATAACCTATGACGTATAACGTATAACGTATAACGTATAACGCATAACGTATAACGTATAACGTATAACGTATAACGTATAACGTACAACGTATAACGTATAACGTATAACGTATAACGTATAACGCATAACGAATAACGTATAACGTGTAACGAAGAACGCATAACGCATAACGTATAACGTATATCGTATAACGTATAATATATAACGTATAACGCATAACGTATAACGTATAACCTATGACGTATAACGTATAACGTATAACGTATAACGTATAACGTATAACGTATAACGTATAACGTATAACGTATAACGTATAACGTATAACGTATAACGTATAACGTACAACGTATAACGTATAACGTATAACGTATAACGTATAACGTATAACGTATAACGTACAACGTATAACGTATAACGTATAACGTATAACGTATAACGCATAACGAATATCGTATAACGTGTAACGAAGAACGCATAACGCATAACGTATAACGTATATCGTATAACGTATAATGTATAACGTATAACGCATAACGTATAACGTATACCCTATGACGTATAACGTATAACGTATAACGTATAACTAATAACGTATAACGTATAACGAATATCGTAGAACGTATAACGCATAACGTATAACGTATAACGTATAACGTATAACGTATAACGTACAACTTATGACGTATAACGTATAACGTATAACGTATAACGTATAACGTATAACGTATAACGCATACCGAATAACGTATAACGTGTAACGAAGAACGCATAACGCATAACGTATAACGTATGTCGTATAACGTATAATATATAACGTATAACGCATAACGTATAACGTATAACCTATGACGTATAACGTATAACGTATAACGTATAACGTATAACGTATAACGTATAACGTATAACGTATAACGTATAACGTATAACGTATAACGTATAACGTATAACGTATAACGTATAACGTATAACGTACAACGTATAACGTATAACGTATAACGTATAACGTATAACGTATAACGTATAACGTACAACGTATAACGTATAACGTATAACGTATATCGTATAACGTATAACGTATAACGTATAACGTATAACGTATAACGTATAACGTATAACGTATAACGTATAACGTATAACGCATAACGTATAACGTATAACGCATACCCAATAACGTATAACGTGTAACGAAGAACGCATAACGCATAACGTATAACGTATATCGTATAACGTATAATGTATAACGTATACCGCATAACGTATAACGTATAACCTATGACGTATAACGTATAACGTATAACGTATAACGTACAACGTATAACGTATAACGTATAACGTATAACGTATAACGTATAACGTATAACGTACAACGTATAACGTATAACGTATAACGTATAACGTATAACGCATAACGAATAACGTATAACGTGTAACGAAGAACGCATAACGCATAACGTATAACGTATATCGTATAGCGTATAATGTATAACGTATAACGCATAACGTATAACGTATACCCTATGACGTTTAACGTATAACGTATAACGTATTACTAATAACGTTTAACGTATAACGAATATCGTAGAACGTATAACGCATAACGTATAACGTATAACCTATAACGTATAACGTATAACGTATAACTTATGACGTATAACGTATAACGTATAACGTATAACGTATAACGTATAACGTATAGCGTATAACGTATAACGTATAACGTATAACGTATAACGTATAACGCATACCGAATAACGTATAACGTGTAACGAAGAACGCATAACGTATAACGTATAACGTATATCGTATAACGTATAATGTATAACGTATAACGCTTAACGTATAACGTATAACCTATGACGTATAACGTATAATGTATAACGTATAACTAATAACGTATAACGTATAACGAATATCGTAGAACGTATAACGCATAACGTATAACGTATAACGTATAACGTATAACGTATAACGTATAACGTATAACGTATAACGTGTAACTTATGACGTATAACGTATAACGTATAACGTATAACGTATAACGTATAACGTATAACGTATAGCGTATAACGTATAACGTATAACGTATAACGTATAACGTATAACGCATACCGAATAACGTATAACGTGTAACGAAGAACGTATAACGCATAACGAATAACGTATAACGTGTAACGAAGAACGCATAACGCATAACGTATAACGTATATCGTATAACGTATAATGTATAACGTATAACGCATAACGTATAACGTATACCCTATGACGTATAACGTATAACGTATAACGTATAACTAATAACGTATAACGTATAACGAATATCGTAGAACGTACAACTTATAACGTATAACGTACAACGTATAACGTATAACGTATAACGTATAACGTATAACGTATAACGTATAACGTATAACGTATAACGTATAACGTATAACGTATAACGTATAACGTATAACGTATAACGTATAACGAATATCGTACAACGTATAACGCATAACGTATAACGTATAACGTATAACGTATAACGCATAACGTATAACGTATAACGTATAACCTATGACGTATAACCTATAACGTATAACGTATAACGTATAACGTATAACGTATAAGGTGTAACCTATGAGGTATAACGTGTAACGTGTAACGTATAACGTACAACGTATAACGTATAACGTATAACGTATAACGTATAAAATATAACGTATAACGTATAACGTATAACGTATAACGTATAACGTATAACGTATAACGTATAACGTATAACGTATAACTTATGACGTATAACGTATAACGTATAACGTATAACGTATAACGTATAACGTATAACGCATACCGAATAACGAATAACGTAAAACGTATGACGCATTACATACTACGTATAACGTATAACATGTAACGTATAGCGTATAACGTATAACGTATAACGTATAACGTATAACGTATAACGCATAACGTATAACGTATAACGTATAACGCATACCGAATAACGTATAACGTGTAACGAAGAACGCATAACGCATAACGTATAACGTATATCGTATAACGTATAATGTATAACGTATACCGCATAACGTATAACGTATAACCTATGACGTATAACGTATAACGTATAACGTATAACGTATAACGTATAATGTATAACGTATAACGTATAACGTATAACGTATAACGTATAACGTATAACGTATAACGTATAACGTATATCGTATAACGTATAACCTATGACGTATAACGTATAACGTATAACGTATAACGTATAACGTATAACGTATAACATATAACGTATAACGTATGGTGTATAACGTATAACATGTAACGTATAGCGTATAACGTATAACGTATAACGTATAACGTATAACGTATAACGTATAACGTATAACGTATATCGTATAACGTATAACGTATAACGTATAACATGTAACGTACAACGTATAACGTATACCGTATAACGTATAACGTATAACGTATAACATGTAACGTACAACGTATAACGTATACCGTATAACGTATAACGTAAAACGTATGACGCATTACATACTACGTATAACGTATAACATGTAACGTATAGCGTATAACGTATAACGTATAACGTATAACGTATAACCTATGACGTATAACGTATAACGTATAACGTATAACTAATAACGTATAACGTATAACGAATATCGTAGAACGTACAACTTATAACGTATAACGTACAACGTATAACGTATAACGTATAACGTATAACGTATAACGTATAACGTATAACGTATAACGTATAACGTATAACGTATAACGTATAACGTATAACGTATAACGTATAACGTATAACGTATAACGAATATCGTACAACGTATAACGCATAACGTATAACGTATAACGTATAACGTATAACGCATAACGTATAACGTATAACGTATAACCTATGACGTATAACCTGTAAGGTATAACGTATAACGTATAACGTATAACGTATAAGGTGTAACCTATGAGGTATAACGTGTAACGTGTAACGTATAACGTACAACGTATAACGTATAACGTATAACGTATAACGTATAAAATATAACGTATAACGTATAACGTATAACGTATAACGTATAACGTATAACGTATAACGTATAACGTATAACGTATAACTTATGACGTATAACGTATAACGTATAACGTATAACGTATAACGTATAACGTATAACGCATACCGAATAACGAATAACGTAAAACGTATGACGCATTACATACTACGTATAACGTATAACATGTAACGTATAGCGTATAACGTATAACGTATAACGTATAACGTATAACGTATAACGCATAACGTATAACGTATAACGTATAACGCATACCGAATAACGTACAACGTGTAACGAAGAACGCATAACGCATAACGTATAACGTATATCGTATAACGTATAATGTATAACGTATACCGCATAACGTATAACGCATAACCTATGACGTATAACGTATAACGTATAACGTATAACGTATAACGTATAATGTATAACGTATAACGTATAACGTATAACGTATAACGTATAACGTATAACGTATAACGTATAACGTATATCGTATAACGTATAACCTATGACGTATAACGTATAACGTATAACGTATAACGTATAACGTATAACGTATAACATATAACGTATAACGTATAACGTATAACGTATAACGTATAACGTATAACGTATAACGTATAACGTATAACGTATAACGTATAACGTATAACGTACAACGTATAACGTACAACGTATAACGTACAACGTATAACGTACAACGTATAACGTACAACGTATAACGTACAACGTATAACGTATAACGTATAACGTATAACATGTAACGTACAACGTATAACGTATACCGTATAACGTATAACGTAAAACGTATGACGCATTACATACTACGTATAACGTATAACATGTAACGTATAGCGTATAACGTATAACGTATAACGTATAACGTATAACCTATGACGTATAACGTATAACGTATAACGTATAACGTATAACGTATAACGTATAACGTATAACGTATAACGTATAACGTATAACGTATAACGTATAACGTACAACGTATAACGTATAACGTATAACGTATAACGTATAACGTATAACGTATAACGTACAACGTATAACGTATAACGTATAACGTATAACGTATAACGCATAACGAATAACGTATAACGTGTAACGAAGAACGCATAACGCATAACGTATAACGTATATCGTATAACGTATAATGTATAACGTATAACGCATAACGTATAACGTATACCCTATGACGTTTAACGTATAACGTATAACGTATAACTAATAACGTATAACGTATAACGAATATCGTAGAACGTACAACTTATAACGTATAACGTACAACGTATAACGTATAACGTATAACGTATAACGTATAACGTATAACGTATAACGTATAACGTATAACGTATAACGTATAACGTATAACGTATAACGTATAACGTATAACGTATAACGTATAACGTATAACGTATAACGAATATCGTACAACGTATAACGCATAACGTATAACGTATAACGTATAACGTATAACGCATAACGTATAACGTATAACGTATAACCTATGACGTATAACCTATAACGTATAACGTATAACGTATAACGTATAACGTATAAGGTGTAACCTATGAGGTATAACGTGTAACGTGTAACGTATAACGTACAACGTATAACGTATAACGTATAACGTATAACGTATAAAATATAACGTATAACGTATAACGTATAACGTATAACGTATAACCTTTAACGTATAACGTATAACGTATAACGTATAACGTATAACGTATTACTAATAACGTATAACGTATAACGAATATCGTAGAACGTATAACGCATAACGTATAACGTATAACGTATAACGTATAACGTATAACGTATAACTTATGACGTATAACGTATAACGTATAACGTATAACGTATAACGTACAACGTATAGCGTATAACGTATAACGTATAACGTATAACGTATAACGTATAACGCATACCGAATAACGTATAACGTGTAACGAAGAACGCATAACGCATAACGTATAACGTATATCGTATAACGTATAATGTATAACGTATAACGCATAACGTATAACGTATAACCTATGACGTATAACGTATAACGTATAACGTATTAATAATAACGTATAACGTATAACGAATATCGTAGAACGTATAACGCATAACGTATAACGTATAACGTATAACGTATAACGTATAACGTATAACGTATAACGTATAACGTATAACGTGTAACTTATGACGTATAACGTATAACGTATAACGTATAACGTATAGCGTATAACGTATAACGTATAACGTATAACGTATAACGTATAACGTATAACGCATACCGAATAACGTATAACGTGTAACGAAGAACGTATAACGCATAACGAATAACGTATAACGTGTAACGAAGAACGCATAACGCATAACGTATAACGTATATCGTATAACGTATAATGTATAACGTATAACGCATAACGTATAACGTATACCCTATGACGTATAACGTATAACGTATAACGTATAACTAATAACGTATAACGTATAACGAATATCGTAGAACGTACAACTTATAACGTATAACGTACAACGTATAACGTATAACGTATAACGTATAACGTATAACGTATAACGTATAACGTATAACGTGTAACGTATAACGTATAACGTATAACGTATAACGTATAACGAATAACGTAAAACGTGTAACGCATAATGTATAACGTATAACGTATAACGTATAACGTATAACCTATGACGTATAACGTATAACGTATAACGTATAACTTGTAACGAAAAACGTATAACGAATAACGTAAAACGTATGACGCATTACATACTACGTATAACGTATAACATGTAACGTATAGCGTAAAACGTATAACGTATAACGTATAACGTATAACGTTTAACGTATAACGTATAACGTATAACGTATAACGTATAACGTATAACGTATAACGAATAACGTAAAACATATAACGTATAACGTATAACGTATAACGTATAACGTATAACGTATAACGTATAACGTATAACGTATGACGTATAACGTATAACATATAACGTATAACGTATAACGTATAACCTATGACGTATAACGTATAACGTATAACGTATAACGTATAACGTATAACGTATAACGTATAATGTATAACGTATAACATGTAACGTATAGCGTATAACGTATAACGTATAACGTATAACGTATAACGTATAACGTATAACGTATAACGTATAACGTATAACGTATATCGTATAACGTATAACGTATAACGTATAACGTATAACGTATAACGTATAACGCATAACGTATAACGTATAACGCATACCCAATAACGTATAACGTGTAACGAAGAACGCATAACGCATAACGTATAACGTATATCGTATAACGTATAATGTATAACGTATACCGCATAACGTATAACGTATAACCTATGACGTATAACGTATAACGTATAACGTATAACGTATAACGTATAATGTATAACGTATAACGTATAACGTATAACGTATAACGTATAACGTATAACGTATAACGTATATCGTATAACGTATAACCTATGACGTATAACGTATAACGTATAACGTATAACGTATAACGTATAACGTATAACGTATAACGTATGATGTATAACGTATAACATGTAACGTATAACGTATAACGTATAACGTATAACGTATAACGTATAACGTATAACGTATAACGTATATCGTATAACGTATAACGTATAACGTATAACATGTAACGTACAACGTATAACGTATACCGTATAACGTATAACGTATAACGTATAACATGTAACGTACAACGTATAACGTATACCGTATAACGTATAACGTAAAACGTATGACGCATTACATACTACGTATAACGTATAACATGTAACGTATAGCGTATAACGTATAACGTATAACGTATAACGTATAACGTACAACGTATAACGTATACCGTATAACGTATAACGTAAAACGTATGACGCATTACATACTACGTATAACGTATAACGTTTAACGTATAACGTATAACGTATAACGTATAACGTACAACGTATAACGTATAACGTATAACGTATAACGTATAACGTATATCGTATAACGTATAACGTATAACGTATAACGTATAACGTATACCGTATAACGTATAACGTATAACGTATAACGTATAGCGCATACCGAATAACGTATAACGTGTAACGAAGAACGCATAACGCATAACGTATAACGTATATCGTATAACGTATAATATATAACGTATAACGCATAACGTATAACGTATAACCTATGACGTATAACGTATAACGTATAACGTATAACGTATAACGTATAACGTATAACGTATAACGTATAACGTATAACGTATAACGTATAACGTATAACGTATAACGTACAACGTATAACGTAGAACGTATAACGTATAACGTATAACGTATAACGTATAACGTACAACGTATAACGTATAACGTATAACGTATAACGTATAACGCATAACGTATAACGTATAACGAATATCGTAGAACGTATAACGCATAACGTATAACGTATAACGTATAACGTATAACGTATAACGTATAACTTATGACTTATAACGTATAACGTATAACGTATAACGTATAACGTATAACGTATAACGCATACCGAATAACGTATAACGTGTAACGAAGAACGCATAACGCATAACGTATAACGTATATCGTATAACGTATAATATATAACGTATAACGCATAACGTATAATGTATAACCTATGACGTATAACGTATAACGTATAACGTATAACGTATAACGTATAACGTATAACGTATAACGTATAACGTATAACGTATAACGTATAACGTATAACGTATAACGTATAACGTACAACGTATAACGTATAACGTATAACGTATAACGTATAACGTATAACGTATAACGTACAACGTATAACGTATAACGTATAACGTATAACGTATAACGCATAACGAATAACGTATAACGTGTAACGAAGAACGCATAACGCATAACGTATAACGTATATCGTATAACGTATAATGTATAACGTATAACGCATAACGTATAACGTATACCCTATGACGTATAACGTATAACGTATAACGTATAACGTACAACGTATAACGTATAACGTATAACGTATAACGTATAACGTATAACGCATAACGAATAACGTATAACGTGTAACGAAGAACGCATAACGCATAACGTATAACGTATATCGTATAACGTATAATGTATAACGTATAACGCATAACGTATAACGTATACCCTATGACGTATAACGTATAACGTATAACGTATAACTAATAACGTATAACGTATAACGAATATCGTAGAACGTATAACGCATAACGTATAACGTATAACGTATAACGTATAACGTATAACGTATAAGTTATGACGTATAACGTATAACGTATAACGTATAACGTATAACGTATAACGTATAGCGTATAACGTATAACGTATAACGTATAACGTATAACGTATAAGGTGTAACCTATGAGGTATAACGTGTAACGTGTAACGTATAACGTACAACGTATAACGTATAACGTATAACGTATAAAATATAACGTATAACGTATAACGTATAACGTATAACGTATAACGTATAACGTATAACGTATAACGTATAACGTATAACGTATAACGTATAACGTATAACGTATAACGTATAACGTATAACGCATAACGTATAACGTATAACGCATACCCAATAACGTATAACGTGTAACGAAGAACGCATAACGCATAACGTATAACGTATATCGTATAACGTATAATATATAACGTATAACGCATAACGTATAACGTATAACCTATGACGTATAACGTATAACGTATAACGTATAACGTATAACGTATAACGTATAACGTATAACGTATAACGTATAACGTATAACGTATAACGTATAACGTATAACGTACAACGTATAACGTATAACGTATAACGTATAACGTATAACGTATAACGTATAACGTACAACGTATAACGTATAACGTATAACGTATAACGTATAACGCATAACGAATATCGTATAACGTGTAACGAAGAACGCATAACGCATAACGTATAACGTATATCGTATAACGTATAATGTATAACGTATAACGCATAACGTATAACGTATACCCTATGACGTATAACGTATAACGTATAACGTATAACTAATAACGTATAACGTATAACGAATATCGTAGAACGTATAACGCATAACGTATAACGTATAACGTATAACGTATAACGTATAACGTACAACTTATGACGTATAACGTATAACGTATAACGTATAACGTATAACGTATAACGTATAACGCATACCGAATAACGTATAACGTGTAACGAAGAACGCATAACGCATAACGTATAACGTATATCGTATAACGTATAATATATAACGTATAACGCATAACGTATAACGTATAACCTATGACGTATAACGTATAACGTATAACGTATAACGTATAACGTATAACGTATAACGTAGAACGTATAACGTATAACGTACAACGTATAACGTATAACGTATAACGTATAACGTATAACGTACAACGTATAACGTATAACGTATAACGTATAACGTATAACGTATAACGTATAACGTACAACGTATAACGTATAACATATAACGTATATCGTATAACGTATAATGTATAACGTATAACGCATAACGAATAACGTATAACGTGTAACGAAGAACGCATAACGCATAACGTATAACGTATATCGTATAACGTATAATGTATAACGTATAACGCATAACGTATAACGTATACCCTATGACGTATAACGTATAACGTATAACGTATAACGTACAACGTATAACGTATAACGTATAACGTATAACGTATAACGTATAACGCATAACGAATAACGTATAACGTGTAACGAAGAACGCATAACGCATAACGTATAACGTATATCGTATAACGTATAATGTATAACGTATAACGCATAACGTATAACGTATACCCTATGACGTATAACGTATAACGTATAACGTATAACTAATAACGTATAACGTATAACGAATATCGTAGAACGTATAACGCATAACGTATAACGTATAACGTATAACGTATAACGTATAACGTATAACGTATAACGTATAACGTATAACGTATAACGTATAACGTATAACGTATAACGTATAACGCATAACGTATAACGTATAACGCATACCCAATAACGTATAACGTGTAACGAAGAACGCATAACGCATAACGTATAACGTATATCGTATAACGTATAATGTATAACGTATACCGCATAACGTATAACGTATAACCTATGACGTATAACGTATAACGTATAACGTATAACGTATAACGTATAATGTATAACGTATAACGTATAACGTATAACGTATAACGTATAACGTATAACGTATAACGTATATCGTATAACGTATAACCTATGACGTAAAACGTATAACGTATAACGTATAACGTATAACGTATAACGTATAACGTATAACGTATGATGTATAACGTATAACATGTAACGTATAACGTATAACGTATAACGTATAACGTATAACGTATAACGTATAACGTATAACGTATATCGTATAACGTATAACGTATAACGTATAACATGTAACGTACAACGTATAACGTATACCGTATAACGTATAACGTATAACGTATAACATGTAACGTACAACGTATAACGTATACCGTATAACGTATAACGTAAAACGTATGACGCATTACATACTACGTATAACGTATAACATGTAACGTATAGCGTATAACGTATAACGTATAACGTATAACGTATAACGTATAACGTATAACGTATAACGTATAACGTATAACGTATAACGTATAACGTATAACGTTTAACGTATAACGTATAACGTATAACGTATAACGTACAACGTATAACGTATAACGTATAACGTATAACGTATAACGTATAACGCATACCGAATAACGTATAACGTGTAACGAAGAACGTATAACGCATAACGAATAACGTATAACGTGTAACGAAGAACGCATAACGCATAACGTATAACGTATATCGTATAACGTATAATGTATAACGTATAACGCATAACGTATAACGTATACCCTATGACGTATAACGTATAACGTATAACGTATAACTAATAACGTATAACGTATAACGAATATCGTAGAACGTACAACTTATAACGTATAACGTACAACGTATAACGTATAACGTATAACGTATAACGTATAACGTATAACGTATAACGTATAACGTATAACGTATAACGTATAACGTATAACGTATAACGTATAACGTATAACGTATAACGTATAACGAATATCGTACAACGTATAACGCATAACGTATAACGTATAACGTATAACGTATAACGCATAACGTATAACGTATAACGTATAACCTATGACGTATAACCTATAACGTATAACGTATAACGTATAACGTATAACGTATAAGGTGTAACCTATGAGGTATAACGTGTAACGTGTAACGTATAACGTACAACGTATAACGTATAACGTATAACGTATAACGTATAAAATATAACGTATAACGTATAACGTATAACGTATAACGTATAACGTATAACGTATAACGTATAACGTATAACGTATAACGTATAACTTATGACGTATAACGTATAACGTATAACGTATAACGTATAACGTATAACGTATAACGCATACCGAATAACGAATAACGTAAAACGTATGACGCATTACATACTACGTATAACGTATAACATGTAACGTATAGCGTATAACGTATAACGTATAACGTATAACGTATAACGTATAACGCATAACGTATAACGTATAACGTATAACGCATACCGAATAACGTATAACGTATAACGAAGAACGCATAACGCATAACGTATAACGTATATCGTATAACGTATAATGTATAACGTATACCGCATAACGTATAACGTATAACCTATGACGTATAACGTATAACGTATAACGTATAACGTATAACGTATAATGTATAACGTATAACGTATAACGTATAACGTATAACGTATAACGTATAACGTATAACGTATAACGTATATCGTATAACGTATAACCTATGACGTATAACGTATAACGTATAACGTATAACGTATAACGTATAACGTATAACATATAACGTATAACGTATGGTGTATAACGTATAACATGTAACGTATAGCGTATAACGTATAACGTATAACGTATAACGTATAACATATAACGTATAACGTATAACGTATATCGTATAACGTATAACGTATAACGTATAACGTATAACATGTAACGTACAACGTATAACGTATACCGTATAACGTATAACGTATAACGTATAACATGTAACGTACAACGTATAACGTATACCGTATAACGTATAACGTAAAACGTATGACGCATTACATACTACGTATAACGTATAACATGTAACGTATAGCGTATAACGTATAACGTATAACGTATAACGTATAACCTATGACGTATAACGTATAACGTATAACGTATAACGTATAACGTATAACGTATAACGTATAACGTATAACGTATAACGTATAACGTATAACGTATAACGTACAACGTATAACGTATAACGTATAACGTATAACGTATAACGTATAACGTATAACGTACAACGTATAACGTATAACGTATAACGTATAACGTATAACGCATAACGAATAACGTATAACGTGTAACGAAGAACGCATAACGCATAACGTATAACGTATATCGTATAACGTATAATGTATAACGTATAACGCATAACGTATAACGTATACCCTATGACGTTTAACGTATAACGTATAACGTATTACTAATAACGTATAACGTATAACGAATATCGTAGAACGTATAACGCATAACGTATAACGTATAACGTATAACGTATAACGTATAACGTATAACTTATGACGTATAACGTATAACGTATAACGTATAACGTATAACGTATAACGTATAGCGTATAACGTATAACGTATAACGTATAACGTATAACGTATAACGCATACCGAATAACGTATATCGTGTAACGAAGAACGCATAACGCATAACGTATAACGTATATCGTATATCGTATAATGTATAACGTATAACGCATAACGTATAACGTATAACCTATGACGTATAACGTATAACGTATAACGTATTAATAATAACGTATAACGTATAACGAATATCGTAGAATGTATAACGCATAACGTATAACGTATAACGTATAACGTATAACGTATAACGTATAACGTGTAACTTATGACGTATAACGTATAACGTATAACGTATAACGTATAACGTATAACGTATAACGTATAGCGTATAACGTATAACGTATAACGTATAACGTATAACGTATAACGCATACCGAATAACGTATAACGTGTAACGAAGAACGTATAACGCATAACGAATAACGTATAACGTGTAACGAAGAACGCATAACGCATAACGTATAACGTATATCGTATAACGTATAATGTATAACGTATAACGCATAACGTATAACGTATACCCTATGACGTATAACGTATAACGTATAACGTATAACTAATAACGTATAACGTATAACGAATATCGTAGAACGTACAACTTATAACGTATAACGTACAACGTATAACGTATAACGTATAACGTATAACGTATAACGTATAACGTATAACGTATAACGTGTAACGTATAACGTATAACGTATAACGTATAACGTATAACGAATAACGTAAAACGTATAACGCATAATGTATAACGTATAACGTATAACGTATAACGTATAACCTATGACGTATAACGTATAACGTATAACGTATAACTTGTAACGAAAAACGTATAACGAATAACGTATAACGTATAAGGTGTAACCTATGAGGTATAACGTGTAACGTGTAACGTATAACGTACAACGTATAACGTATAACGTATAACGTATAAAATATAACGTATAACGTATAACGTATAACGTATAACGTATAACGTATAACGTATAACGTATAACGTATAACGTATAACGTATAACGTATAACGTATAACGTATAACGTATAACGTATAACGTATAACGCATAACGTATAACGTATAACGCATACCCAATAACGTATAACGTGTAACGAAGAACGCATAACGCATAACGTATAACGTATATCGTATAACGTATAATATATAACGTATAACGCATAACGTATAACGTATAACCTATGACGTATAACGTATAACGTATAACGTATAACGTATAACGTATAACGTATAACGTATAACGTATAACGTATAACGTATAACGTATAACGTATAACGTATAACGTACAACGTATAACGTATAACGTATAACGTATAACGTATAACGTATAACGTATAACGTACAACGTATAACGTATAACGTATAACGTATAACGTATAACGCATAACGAATATCGTATAACGTGTAACGAAGAACGCATAACGCATAACGTATAACGTATATCGTATAACGTATAATGTATAACGTATAACGCATAACGTATAACGTATACCCTATGACGTATAACGTATAACGTATAACGTATAACTAATAACGTATAACGTATAACGAATATCGTAGAACGTATAACGCATAACGTATAACGTATAACGTATAACGTATAACGTATAACGTACAACTTATGACGTATAACGTATAACGTATAACGTATAACGTATAACGTATAACGTATAACGCATACCGAATAACGTATAACGTGTAACGAAGAACGCATAACGCATAACGTATAACGTATATCGTATAACGTATAATATATAACGTATAACGCATAACGTATAACGTATAACCTATGACGTATAACGTATAACGTATAACGTATAACGTATAACGTATAACGTATAACGTAGAACGTATAACGTATAACGTTAAACGTATAACGTATAACGTATAACGTATAACGTACAACGTATAACGTATAACGTATAACGTATAACGTATAACGTATAACGTATAACGTACAACGTATAACGTATAACATATAACGTATATCGTATAACGTATAATGTATAACGTATAACGCATAACGAATAACGTATAACGTGTAACGAAGAACGCATAACGCATAACGTACAACGTATATCGTATAACGTATAATGTATAACGTATAACGCATAACGTATAACGTATACCCTATGACGTATAACGTATAACGTATAACGTATAACGTACAACGTATAACGTATAACGTATAACGTATAACGTATAACGTATAACGCATAACGAATAACGTATAACGTGTAACGAAGAACGCATAACGCATAACGTATAACGTATATCGTATAACGTATAATGTATAACGTATAACGCATAACGTATAACGTATACCCTATGACGTATAACGTATAACGTATAACGTATAACTAATAACGTATAACGTATAACGAATATCGTAGAACGTATAACGCATAACGTATAACGTATAACGTATAACGTATAACGTATAACGTATAACTTATGACGTATAACGTATAACGTATAACGTATAACGTATAACGTATAACGTATAGCGTATAACGTATAACGTATAACGTATAACGTATAACGTATAAGGTGTAACCTATGAGGTATAACGTGTAACGTGTAACGTATAACGTACAACGTATAACGTATAACGTATAACGTATAAAATATAACGTATAACGTATAACGTATAACGTATAACGTATAACGTATAACGTATAACGTATAACGTATAACGTATAACGTCTAACGTATAACGTATAACGTATAACGTATAACGTATAACGTATAACGTATAACGTATAACGCATAACGTATAACGTATAACGCATACCCAATAACGTATAACGTGTAACGAAGAACGCATAACGCATAACGTATAACGTATATCGTATAACGTATAATGTATAACGTATACCGCATAACGTATAACGTATAACCTATGACGTATAACGTATAACGTATAACGTATAACGTATAACGTATAATGTATAACGTATAACGTATAACGTATAACGTATAACGTATAACGTATAACGTATAACGTATATCGTATAACGTATAACCTATGACGTAAAACGTATAACGTATAACGTATAACGTATAACGTATAACGTATAACGTATAACGTATGATGTATAACGTATAACATGTAACGTATAACGTATAACGTATAACGTATAACGTATAACGTATAACGTATAACGTATAACGTATATCGTATAACGTATAACGTATAACGTATAACATGTAACGTACAACGTATAACGTATACCGTATAACGTATAACGTATAACGTATAACATGTAACGTACAACGTATAACGTATACCGTATAACGTATAACGTAAAACGTATGACGCATTACATACTACGTATAACGTATAACATGTAACGTATAGCGTATAACGTATAACGTATAACGTATAACGTATAACGTATAACGTATAACGTATAACGTATAACGTATAACGTATAACGTATAACGTATAACGTTTAACGTATAACGTATAACGTATAACGTATAACGTACAACGTATAACGTATAACGTATAACGTATAACGTATAACGTATAACGCATACCGAATAACGTATAACGTGTAACGAAGAACGTATAACGCATAACGAATAACGTATAACGTGTAACGAAGAACGCATAACGCATAACGTATAACGTATATCGTATAACGTATAATGTATAACGTATAACGCATAACGTATAACGTATACCCTATGACGTATAACGTATAACGTATAACGTATAACTAATAACGTATAACGTATAACGAATATCGTAGAACGTACAACTTATAACGTATAACGTACAACGTATAACGTATAACGTATAACGTATAACGTATAACGTATAACGTATAACGTATAACGTATAACGTATAACGTATAACGTATAACGTATAACGTATAACGTATAACGTATAACGAATATCGTACAACGTATAACGCATAACGTATAACGTATAACGTATAACGTATAACGCATAACGTATAACGTATAACGTATAACCTATGACGTATAACCTATAACGTATAACGTATAACGTATAACGTATAACGTATAAGGTGTAACCTATGAGGTATAACGTGTAACGTGTAACGTATAACGTACAACGTATAACGTATAACGTATAACGTATAACGTATAAAATATAACGTATAACGTATAACGTATAACGTATAACGTATAACGTATAACGTATAACGTATAACGTATAACGTATAACTTATGACGTATAACGTATAACGTATAACGTATAACGTATAACGTATAACGTATAACGCATACCGAATAACGAATAACGTAAAACGTATGACGCATTACATACTACGTATAACGTATAACATGTAACGTATAGCGTATAACGTATAACGTATAACGTATAACGTATAACGTATAACGCATAACGTATAACGTATAACGTATAACGCATACCGAATAACGTATAACGTATAACGAAGAACGCATAACGCATAACGTATAACGTATATCGTATAACGTATAATGTATAACGTATACCGCATAACGTATAACGTATAACCTATGACGTATAACGTATAACGTATAACGTATAACGTATAACGTATAATGTATAACGTATAACGTATAACGTATAACGTATAACGTATAACGTATAACGTATAACGTATAACGTATATCGTATAACGTATAACCTATGACGTATAACGTATAACGTATAACGTATAACGTATAACGTATAACGTATAACATATAACGTATAACGTATGGTGTATAACGTATAACATGTAACGTATAGCGTATAACGTATAACGTATAACGTATAACGTATAACTTATAACGTATAACGTATAACGTATATCGTATAACGTATAACGTATAACGTATAACGTATAACATGTAACGTACAACGTATAACGTATACCGTATAACGTATAACGTATAACGTATAACATGTAACGTACAACGTATAACGTATACCGTATAACGTATAACGTAAAACGTATGACGCATTACATACTACGTATAACGTATAACATGTAACGTATAGCGTATAACGTATAACGTATAACGTATAACGTATAACCTATGACGTATAACGTATAACGTATAACGTATAACGTATAACGTATAACGTATAACGTATAACGTATAACGTATAACGTATAACGTATAACGTATAACGTACAACGTATAACGTATAACGTATAACGTATAACGTATAACGTATAACGTATAACGTACAACGTATAACGTATAACGTATAACGTATAACGTATAACGCATAACGAATAACGTATAACGTGTAACGAAGAACGCATAACGCATAACGTATAACGTATATCGTATAACGTATAATGTATAACGTATAACGCATAACGTATAACGTATACCCTATGACGTTTAACGTATAACGTATAACGTATTACTAATAACGTATAACGTATAACGAATATCGTAGAACGTATAACGCATAACGTATAACGTATAACGTATAACGTATAACGTATAACGTATAACTTATGACGTATAACGTATAACGTATAACGTATAACGTATAACGTATAACGTATAGCGTATAACGTATAACGTATAACGTATAACGTATAACGTATAACGCATACCGAATAACGTATAACGTGTAACGAAGAACGCATAACGCATAACGTATAACGTATATCGTATATCGTATAATGTATAACGTATAACGCATAACGTATAACGTATAACCTATGACGTATAACGTATAACGTATAACGTATTAATAATAACGTATAACGTATAACGAATATCGTAGAATGTATAACGCATAACGTATAACGTATAACGTATAACGTATAACGTATAACGTATAACGTATAACGTGTAACTTATGACGTATAACGTATAACGTATAACGTATAACGTATAACGTATAACGTATAACGTATAGCGTATAACGTATAACGTATAACGTATAACGTATAACGTATAACGCATACCGAATAACGTATAACGTGTAACGAAGAACGTATAACGCATAACGAATAACGTATAACGTGTAACGAAGAACGCATAACGCATAACGTATAACGTATATCGTATAACGTATAATGTATAACGTATAACGCATAACGTATAACGTATACCCTATGACGTATAACGTATAACGTATAACGTATAACTAATAACGTATAACGTATAACGAATATCGTAGAACGTACAACTTATAACGTATAACGTACAACGTATAACGTATAACGTATAACGTATAACGTATAACGTATAACGTATAACGTATAACGTGTAACGTATAACGTATAACGTATAACGTATAACGTATAACGAATAACGTAAAACGTATAACGCATAATGTATAACGTATAACGTATAACGTATAACGTATAACCTATGACGTATAACGTATAACGTATAACGTATAACTTGTAACGAAAAACGTATAACGAATAACGTAAAACGTATGACGCATTACATACTACGTATAACGTATAACATGTAACGTATAGCGTAAAACGTATAACGTATAACGTATAACGTATAACGTTTAAAGTATAACGTATAACGTATAACGTATAACGTATAACGTATAACGTATAACGAATAACGTAAAACATATAACGTATAACGTATAACGTATAACGTATAACGAATAACGTATAACGTATAACGTATGACGTATAACGTATAACATATAACGTATAACGTATAACGTATAACCTATGACGTATAACGTATAACGTATAACGTATAACGTATAACGTATAACGTATAACGTATAATGTATAACGTATAACATGTAACGTATAGCGTATAACGTATAACGTATAACGTATAACGTATAACGTATAACGTATAACGTATAACGTATAACGTATATCGTATAACGTATAACGTATAACGTATAACGTATAACATGTAACGTACAACGTATAACGTATACCGTATAACGTATAACTAATAACGTATAACGTATAACGAATATCGTACAACGTATAACGCATAACGTATAACGTATAACGTATAACGTATAACGCATAACGTATAACGTATAACGTATAACCTATGACGTATAACGTATAACGTATAACGTATAACGTATAACGTATAAGGTGTAACCTATGAGGTATAACGTGTAACGTGTAACGTATAACGTATAATGTATTACGTATAACTAATAACGTATAACGTATAACGAATATCGTAGAACGTATAACGCATAACGTATAACGTATAACGTATAACGTATAACGTATAACGTATAACGTATAACGTGTAACTTATGACGTATAACGTATAACGTATAACGTATAACGTATAACGTATAACGTATAGCGTATAACGTATAACGTATAACGTATAACGTATAACGTATAACGCATACCGAATAACGTATAACGTGTAACGAAGAAGGTATAACGCATAACGAATAACGTATAACGTGTAACGAAGAACGCATAACGCATAACGTATAACGTATATCGTATAACGTATAATGTATAACGTATAACGCATAACGTATAACGTATACCCTATGACGTATAACGTATAACGTATAACGTATAACTAATAACGTATAACGTATAACGAATATCGTAAAACGTACAACTTATAACGTATAACGTACAACGTATAACGTATAACGAATAACGTATAACGTATAACGTATAACGTATAACGTATAACGTATAACGTATAACGTATAACGTATAACGTATAACGTATAACGTATAACGTATAACGTATAACGAATATCGTACAACGTATAACGCATAACGTATAACGTATAACGTATAACGTATAACGCATAACGTATAACGTATAACGTATAACCTATGACGTATAACCTATAACGTATAACGTATAACGTATAACGTATAACGTATAAGGTGTAACCTATGAGGTATAACGTGTAACGTGTAACGTATAACGTACAACGTATAACGTATAACGTATAACGTATAACGTATAAAATATAACGTATAACGTATAACGTATAACGTATAACGTATAACGTATAACGTATAACGTATAACGTATAACGTATAACTTATGACGTATAACGTATAACGTATAACGTATAACGTATAACGTATAACGTATAACGCATACCGAATAACGAATAACGTAAAACGTATGACGCATTACATACTACGTATAACGTATAACATGTAACGTATAGCGTATAACGTATAACGTATAACGTATAACGTATAACGTATAACGCATAACGTATAACGTATAACGTATAACGCATACCGAATAACGTATAACGTGTAACGAAGAACGCATAACGCATAACGTATAACGTATATCGTATAACGTATAATGTATAACGTATACCGCATAACGTATAACGTATAACCTATGACGTATAACGTATAACGTATAACGTATAACGTATAACGTATAATGTATAACGTATAACGTATAACGTATAACGTATAACGTATAACGTATAACGTATAACGTATAACGTATATCGTATAACGTATAACCTATGACGTATAACGTATAACGTATAACGTATAACGTATAACGTATAACGTATAACGTATAACATATAACGTATAACGTATGGTGTATAACGTATAACATGTAACGTATAGCGTATAACGTATAACGTATAACGTATAACGTATAACGTATAACGTATAACGTATAACGTATATCGTATAACGTATAACGTATAACGTATAACATGTAACGTACAACGTATAACGTATACCGTATAACGTATAACGTATAACGTATAACATGTAACGTACAACGTATAACGTATACCGTATAACGTATAACGTAAAACGTATGACGCATTACATACTACGTATAACGTATAACATGTAACGTATAGCGTATAACGTATAACGTATAACGTATAACGTATAACCTATGACGTATAACGTATAACGTATAACGTATAACGTATAACGTATAACGTATAACGTATAACGTATAACGTATAACGTATAACGTATAACGTATAACGTACAACGTATAACGTATAACGTATAACGTATAACGTATAACGTATAACGTATAACGTACAACGTATAACGTATAACGTATAACGTATAACGTATAACGCATAACGAATAACGTATAACGTGTAACGAAGAACGCATAACGCATAACGTATAACGTATATCGTATAACGTATAATGTATAACGTATAACGCATAACGTATAACGTATACCCTATGACGTTTAACGTATAACGTATAACGTATTACTAATAACGTATAACGTATAACGAATATCGTAGAACGTATAACGCATAACGTATAACGTATAACGTATAACGTATAACGTATAACGTATAACTTATGACGTATAACGTATAACGTATAACGTATAACGTATAACGTACAACGTATAGCGTATAACGTATAACGTATAACGTATAACGTATAACGTATAACGTATAACCTATGACGTATAACGTATAACGTATAACGTATAACGTATAACGTATAACATATAACTTATGACGTATAACGTATAACGTATAACGTATAACGTATAACGTACAACGTATAGCGTATAACGTATAACGTATAACGTATAACGTATAACGTATAACGCATACCGAATAACGTATAACGTGTAACGAAGAACGTATAACGCATAACGAATAACGTATAACGTGTAACGAAGAACGCATAACGCATAACGTATAACGTATATCGTATAACGTATAATGTATAACGTATAACGCATAACGTATAACGTATACCCTATGACGTATAACGTATAACGTATAACGTATAACTAATAACGTATAACGTATAACGAATATCGTAAAACGTACAACTTATAACGTATAACGTACAACGTATAACGTATAACGAATAACGTATAACGGATAACGTATAGCGTATAACGTATAACGTGTAACGTATAACGTATAACGTATAACGTATAACGTATAACGAATAACGTAAAACGTATAACGCATAATGTATAACGTATAACGTATAACGTATAACGTATAACCTATGACGTATAACGTATAACGTATAACGTATAACTTGTAACGAAAAACGTATAACGAATAACGTAAAACGTATGACGCATTACATACTACGTATAACGTATAACATGTAACGTATAGCGTAAAACGTATAACGTATAACGTATAACGTATAACGTTTAACGTATAACGTATAACGTATAACGTATAACGTATAACGTATAACGTATAACGAATAACGTAAAACATATAACGTATAACGTATAACGTATAACGTATAACGTATAACGTATAACGTATAACGTATGACGTATAACGTATAACATATAACGTATAACGTATAACGTATAACCTATGACGTATAACGTATAACGTATAACGTATAACGTATAACGTATAACGTATAACGTATAATGTATAACGTATAACATGTAACGTATAGCGTATAACGTATAACGTATAACGTATAACGTATAACGTATAACGTATAACGTATAACGTATAACGTATATCGTATAACGTATAACGTATAACGTATAACGTATAACGTATAACGTATAACGTATAACGCATAACGTATAACGTATAACGCATACCCAATAACGTATAACGTGTAACGAAGAACGCATAACGCATAACGTATAACGTATATCGTATAACGTATAATGTATAACGTATACCGCATAACGTATAACGTATAACCTATGACGTATAACGTATAACGTATAACGTATAACGTATAACGTATAATGTATAACGTATAACGTATAACGTATAACGTATAACGTATAACGTATAACGTATAACGTATATCGTATAACGTATAACCTATGACGTATAACGTATAACGTATAACGTATAACGTATAACGTATAACGTATAACGTATAACGTATAACGTATGATGTATAACGTATAACATGTAACGTATAACGAATAACGTATAACGTATAACGTATAACGTATAACGTATAACGTATAACGTATATCGTATAACGTATAACGTATAACGTATAACATGTAACGTACAACGTATAACGTATACCGTATAACGTATAACGTATAACGTATAACATGTAACGTACAACGTATAACGTATACCGTATAACGTATAACGTAAAACGTATGACGCATTACATACTACGTATAACGTATAACATGTAACGTATAGCGTATAACGTATAACGTATAACGTATAACGTATAACGTATAACGTATAACGTATAACGTATAACGTATAACGTATAACGTATAACGTTTAACGTATAACGTATAACGTATAACGTATAACGTACAACGTATAACGTATAACGTATAACGTATAACGTATAACGTATATCGTATAACGTATAACGTATAACGTATAACGTATAACGTATACCGTATAACGTATAACGTATAACGTATAACGTATAACGCATACCGAATAACGTATAACGTGTAACGAAGAACGCATAACGCATAACGTATAACGTATATCGTATAACGTATAATATATAACGTATAACGCATAACGTATAACGTATAACCTATGACGTATAACGTATAACGTATAACGTATAACGTATAACGTATAACGTATAACGTATAACGTATAACGTATAACGTATAACGTATAACGTATAACGTATAACGTACAACGTATAACGTATAACGTATAACGTA